>NW_022147778.1:0-8319 GCF_901933205.1 Camarhynchus parvulus
CTAGCACCAGTGCCAACTCAGGCTGGTTTGATAGTGCCAACGGAGTCCCACAATCTGCCATCAGGAATTGGGGCTGGTTAGTTTTGTTTCAGAGGGAAGGCCGTTGTTTATGTTTGGGGGCCACAGGCCGAGTGGCGGCGGCTCCTGAAAATCCCGCGATACGCGGGATGCCTCCCAGACCCAAGCAGGCACCAGTGCCAACTCGGGCTGGTTTGATAGTGCCAACGGAGTCCCACAATCTGCCATCAGGACCGGGGCTGCTGAGTTTTGTTTCAGAGGAAAGGCCAATTGTTTATGTTTGGGGGCCACTGGCCTGGAGTGGCCGGCTGGGTCCTGAAAATCCGCGATACGCAGGATTCCTCCCAGACCCAAGCTGGCACCAGTGCCAACTCGGGCTGGTTTGATAGTGCCAACGGAGTCCCACAATCTGCCATCAAGGACCGGGGCTGGTGAGTTTTGTTTGCCAGGGAAAGGGCTGCTGTTTCTGTTTGGGGGCTACAGGCCGGGTGGCGGCTGGCTCCTGAAAATCCGCGATACGCAGGATGCCTCCCAGACCCAAGCTGGCACCAGTGCCAAATCGGGCTGGTTTGACAGTGCCTACGGAGCCCCATTATCTGCCATCAAGGACCGGGGCTGCTGAGTTTTGTTTCAGAGGGAAAGGCCCGTTGTTTATGTTTGGGGCCATAGGCCTGAGTGGCCGGCTTGCTCCTGAAAATCCAGCGATACGCAGGATGCCTCCCAGACCCAAGCTGGCACCAGTGCCAACTCGGGCTTGTTTAATAGTGCCAATGGAGTCCCACGATCTGCCATCAAGGACCGGGGCTGGTGAGTTTTGTTTCAGAGGGAAAGGCCCGTTGTTTATGTTTGGGGGCCATAGGCCCGGAGTGGCCGGCTGGCTCCTGAAAATCCGTGATACGCAGGATGCCTCCCAGACCCACGCTGGCACAACTGCCATCTGGGGTTGGTTTGATAGTGCCAACGGAGTCCCACAATCTGCCATCAAGGACCGGGGCTGGTGAGTTTTGTTTCAGAGGGAAAGGCCCGTTGTTTATGTTTGGGGGCCACTGGCCCGAGTGGCCGGCTGGCTCCTGAAAATACGTGATACGCAGGATGCCTCCCAGACCCAAGCTGGCACCAGTGCCAAATCGGGCTGGTTTGATAGTGCCAACGGAGTCCCACAATCTGCCATCAAGGACCGGGGCTGGTGAGTTTTGTTTCAGGGAAAGGCCCGTTGTTTATGTTTGGGGGCCACAGGCCCGGAGTGGCCGGCTGGCTCCTGAAAATCCGCGATACGCAGGATGCCTCCCAGACCTAAGCTGGCACCAGTGCCAACTCGGGCTGGTTTGATAGTGCCAACGGAGTCCCACAATCTGCCATCAGGAATTGGGGCTGGTGAGTTTTGTTTCAGAGGGAAAGGCCCGTTGTTTATGTTTTGGGGCCATTGGCCCGGAGTGGCCGGCTGGCTCCTGAAAATCCGCGATACGCAGGATGCCTCCCAGACCCAAGCAGGCACCTGTGCCAACTCAGGCTGGTTTGATAGTGCCAACGGAGTCCCACAATCTGCCATCAAGGACCGGGGCTGGATGAGTTTTGTTTCAGAGGGAAAGGCCCGTTGTTTATGTTTGGGGCCACAGGCCGGAGTGGCCGGCTGGCTCCTGAAAATCCGCGATATGCAGGATGCCTCCCAGACCCAAGCAGGCACCAGTGCCAACTCGGGCTGGTTTGATAGTGCCAACGGAGTCCCACAATCTGCCATCAAGGAACCGGGGCTGGTGAGTTTTGTTTCAGAGGGAAAGGCCCGTTGTTTATGTTTGGGGCCACTGGCCTGGAGTGGCGGCTGGCTCCTGAAAATCGCGACACGCAGGATGCCTCCCAGACCCAAGCTGGCACCAGTGCCAACTCGGGCTGGTTTGATAGTGCCAACGGAGTCCCACAATCTGCCATCAAGGACCGGGGCTGGTGAGTTTTGTTTGCCAGGGAAAGGGCTGCTGTTTCTGTTTGGGGGCCACAGGCCCGGAGTGGCCGGCTGGCTCCTGAAAATCCGCGATACGCAGGATGCCTCCCAGACCCAAGCTGGCACCAGTGCCAAATCGGGCTGGTTTGATAGTGCCTACGGAGCCCCATTATCTGCCATCAAGGACCGGGGCTGCTGAGTTTTGTTTCAGAGGGAAAGGCCCGTTGTTTATGTTTGGGGGCCATAGGCCTGGAGTGGCCGGCTTGCTCCTGAAAATCCGCGATACGCAGGATTCCTCCCAGACCCAAGCTGGCACCAGTGCCAACTCGGGCTTGTTTAATAGTGCCAATGGAGTCCCACGATCTGCCATCAAGGACCGGGGCTGGTGAGTTTTGTTTCAGAGGGAAAGGCCCGTTGTTTATGTTTGGGGGCCATAGGCCCGGAGTGGCCGGCTGGCTCCTGAAAATCCGTGATACGCAGGATGCCTCCCAGACCCACGCTGGCACAACTGCCATCTGGGGTTGGTTTGATAGTGCCAACGGAGTCCCACAATCTGCCATCAAGGACCGGGGCTGGTGAGTTTTGTTTCAGAGGGAAAGGCCCGTTGTTTATATTTGGGGGCCACTGGTCCGGAGTGGCCGGCTGTCTCCTGAAAATACGTGATACGCAGGATGCCTCCCAGACCCAAGCTGGCACCAGTGCCAAATCGGGCTGGTTTGATAGTGCCAACGGAGTCCCACAATCTGCCATCAAGGACCGGGGCTGGTGAGTTTTGTTTGCCAGGAAAAGGGCTGCGGTTTCTGTTTGGGGGCCACAGCCCCGGAGTGGCCGGCTGGCTCCTGAAAATCCGTGATACGCAGGATGCCTCCCAGACCTAAACTGGCACCCGTGCCAATTCGGGCTGGTTTGCTAGTGCCAACGGAGTCCCACAATCTGCCATCAGGAATTGGGGCTGGTGAGTTTTGTTTCAGAGGGGAAGGCCCGTTGTTTATGTTTTGGGGCCACAGCCCCGGAGTGGCCGGCGGGCTCCTGAAAATCCGCGATACGCAGGATGCCTCCCAGACCCAAGCAGGCACCTGGGCCAACACAGGCTCGTTTTATACTGCCAACGGAGTCCCACAATCTGCCATCAAGGACCGGGGCTGATGAGTTTTGTTTCAGAGGGAAAGGCCCGTTGTTTAAGTTTGGGGGCCACAGACCGGAGTTGCCAGCTGGCTCCTGAAAATCCGCGATATGCAGGATGCCACCCAGACCCAAGCAGGCACCAGTGCCAAATCAGGCTCGTTTTATACAGCCAACGGAGTCCTACAATCTGCCATCAAGAACCGGGGCTGGTGAGTTTTGTTTCAGAGGGAAAGGCCCGTTTTTTATGTTTGGGGCCACTGGCCCGGGTGGCCGGGCTGGCTCCTGAAAATCTGCGATCACGCAGGATGCCTCCCAGACCCAAGCTGGCACCAGTGCCAACTCGGGCTGGTTTGATAGTGCCAACGGAGTTCCACAATCTGCCATCAGAATTGGGGCTGGTGAGTTTTGTTTCACAGGGAAAGGCCCGTTGTTTATGTTTGGGGGCCACAGGCCGGAGTGGCCGGCTGGCTCCTGAAAATCCGCGATACGCAGGATGCCTCCCAGACCCAAGCTGGCACCAGTGCCAATCTGGGGTTGGTTTGATAGTGCCAACGGAGTCCAACAATCTGCCATCAAGGAACCGGGGCTGGTGACTTTTGTTTCAGAGGGAAAGGCCCGTTGTTTATGTTTGGGGGCCATAGGCCCAGAGGGAAAGGGTTGTTTATGGGGGGCCATAGGCCCGGCTGGCTCCTGAAAATCCGTGATACGCAGGATGCCTCCCAGACCCAAGCTGGCACCAGTGCCATCTGGGGCTGGTTTGATAGTGCCAACGGAGTCCCACAATCTGCCATCAAGGACCGGGGCTGGTGAGTTTTGTTTCAGAGGGAAAGGCCCGTTGTTTATGTTTGGGGGCCACAGGCCGGGTGGCCGGCTGGCTCCTGAAAATCCGTGATACGCAGGATGCCTCCCAGACCCAAGCAGGCACCAGTGCCAACTCGGGCTGGTTTGATAGTGCCAACGGAGTCCCACAATCTGCCATCAAGAACCGGGGCTGGTGAGTTTTGTTTCAGAGGGAAAGGCCCGTTGTTTATGTTTGGGGGCCACAGGCCCGGAGTGCCAACTCGGGCTGGGCTGGCTCCTGAAAATCTGGTGATCAGAGGGAAACGCAGGATGCCTCCCAGACCCAAGCAGGCACCAGTGCCAACTCAGGCTGGTTTGATAGTGCCAACGGAGTCCCACAATCTGCCATCAAGAACCGGGGCTGGTGAGTTTTGTTTCAGAGGGAAAGGCCCGTTGTTTATGTTTGGGGGCCACAGGCCCGGGTGCCGGCTGGCTCCTGAAAATCCGCGATACGCTGGGATGCCTCCCAGACCCAAGCAGGCACCAGTGCCAAAAAGGGGCTGGTTTGATAGTGCCAACGGAGTCCCACAATCTGCCATCAAGGACCGGGGCTGCTGAGTTTTGTTTCAGAGGGAAAGGCCCGTTGTTTATGTTTGGGGGCCATAGGCCTGGAGTGGCCGGCTGGCTCCTGAAAATCCGCGATACGCAGGATTCCTCCCAGACCCAAGCTGGCACCAGTGCCAACTCGGGCTTGTTTAATAGTGCCAATGGAGTCCCACGATCTGCCATCAAGGACCGGGGCTGGTGAGTTTTGTTTCAGAGGGAAAGGCCCGTTGTTTATGTTTGGGGGCCATAGGCCCGGAGTGGCCGGCTGGCTCCTGAAAATCCGTGATACGCAGGATGCCTCCCAGACCCACGCTGGCACAACTGCCATCTGGGGTTGGTTTGATAGTGCCAACGGAGGTCCCACAATCTGCCATCAAGGACCGGGGCTGGTGAGTTTTGTTTCAGAGGGAAAGGCCCGTTGTTTATATTTGGGGGCCACTGGTCCGGAGTGGCCGGCTGTCTCCTGAAAATACGTGATACGCAGGATGCCTCCCAGACCCAAGCTGGCACCAGTGCCAACTCGGGCTGGTTTGATAGTGCCAACGGAGTCCCACAATCTGCCATCAAGGACCGGGGCTGGTGAGTTTTGTTTGCCAGGAAAAGGGCTGCGGTTTCTGTTTGGGGGCCACAGCCCCGGAGTGGCCGGCTGGCTCCTGAAAATCCGCGATACGCAGGATGCCTCCCAGACCTAAACTGGCACCCGTGCCAATTCGGGCTGGTTTGCTAGTGCCAACGGAGTCCCACAATCTGCCATCAGGAATTGGGGCTGGTGAGTTTTGTTTCAGAGGGGAAGGCCCGTTGTTTATGTTTTGGGGCCACAGCCCCGGAGTGGCCGGCGGGCTCCTGAAAATCCGCGATACGCAGGATGCCTCCCAGACCCAAGCAGGCACCTGGGCCAACACAGGCTCGTTTTATACTGCCAACGGAGTCCCACAATCTGCCATCAAGGACCGGGGCTGATGAGTTTTGTTTCAGAGGGAAAGGCCCGTTGTTTAAGTTTGGGGGCCACAGACCCGGAGTTGCCAGCTGGCTCCTGAAAATCCGCGATATGCAGGATGCCACCCAGACCCAAGCAGGCACCAGTGCCAAATCAGGCTCGTTTTATACAGCCAACGGAGTCCTACAATCTGCCATCAAGAACCGGGGCTGGTGAGTTTTGTTTCAGAGGGAAAGGCCCGTTTTTTATGTTTGGGGGCCACTGGCCCGGAGTGGCCGGCTGGCTCCTGAAAATCGCGATGCACGCAGGATGCCTCCCAGACCCAAGCTGGCACCAGTGCCAACTCGGGCTGGTTTGATAGTGCCAACGGAGTTCCACAATCTGCCATCAGGAATTGGGGCTGGTGAGTTTTGTTTCACAGGGAAAGGCCCGTTGTTTATGTTTGGGGGCCACAGGCCCGGAGTGCCGGCTGGCTCCTGAAAATCCGCCGTAGGATGCCTCCCAGACCCAAGCTGGCACCAGTACCAATTGGGGTTGGTTTGATAGTGCCAACGGAGTCCAACAATCTGCCATCAAGAACCGGGGCTGGCGACTTTTTGTTTCGAGGGAAAGGCACTTAGATTATGTTTGGGGCCATAGGCCCAGAGTGGCCGGCAGGCTCCTGAAAATCGCGATCACGCAGGATGCCTCCCAGACCCAAGCAGGCACCAGTGCCAACTCGGGCTCGTTTAATAGTGCCAATGGAGTCCCACGATCTGCCATCAAGGACCGGGGCTGGTGACTTTTGTTTCAGAGGGAAAGGCCCGTTGTTTATGTTTGGGGGCCATAGGCCCGGAGTGGCCGGCTGGCTCCTGAAAATCCGTGATACGCAGGATGCCTCCCAGACCCACGCTGGCACAACTGCCATCTGGGGTTGGTTTGATAGTGCCAACGGAGTCCCACAATCTGCCATCAAGGATCGGGGCTGGTGAGTTTTGTTTCAGAGGGAAAGGCCCGTTGTTTATGTTTGGGGGCCACTGGCCCGGAGTGGCCGGCTGGCTCCTGAAAATCGCGATACGCAGGATGCCTCCCAGACCCAAGCAGGCACCTGCGCCAAATCAGGCTCGTTTTATACTGCCAACGGAGTCCCACAATCTGCCATCAAGAACCGGGGCTGATGAGTTTTTTTCAGAGGGAAAGGCCCGTTGTTTATGTTTGGGGGCCACAGGCCCGGGGTGGCCGGCTGGCTCCTGAAAATCCGTGATACGCAGGATGCCTCCCAGACCCAAGCAGGCACCAGTGCCAACTCGGGCTGGTTTGATAGTGCCAACGGAGTCCCACAATCTGCCATCAAGAACCGGGGCTGGTGAGTTTTGTTTCAGAGGGAAAGGCCCGTTGTTTATGTTTGGGGGCCATTGGCCCGGATTGGCCGGCTGGCTCCTGAAAATCTGCGATACGCAGGATGCCTCCCAGACCCAAGCTAGCACCAGTGCCAACTCAGGCTGGTTTGATAGTGCCAACGGAGTCCCACAATCTGCCATCAGGAATTGGGGCTGGTTAGTTTTGTTTCAGAGGGGAAGGCCCGTTGTTTATGTTTGGGGGCCACTGGCCGGAGTGGCGGCTGGCTCCTGAAAATCCACGATACGCAGGATGCCTCCCAGACCCAAGCAGGCACCAGTGCCAACTCGGGCTGGTTTGATAGTGCCAACGGAGTCCCACAATCTGCCATCAAGGACCGGGGCTGCTGAGTTTTGTTTCAGAGGGAAAGGCCAATTGTTTATGTTTGGGGGCCACTGGCCTGGAGTGGCCGGCTGGGTCCTGAAAATCCAGCGATCGCAGGATTCCTCCCAGACCCAAGCTGGCACCAGTGCCAACTCGGGCTGGTTTGATAGTGCCAACGGAGTCCCACAATCTGCCATCAGGACCGGGGCTGGTGAGTTTTGTTTGCCAGGGGAAAGGGCTGCTGTTTCTGTTTGGGGGCTACAGGCCCGGAGTGGCCGGCTGGCTCCTGAAAATCCGCGATACGCAGGATGCCTCCCAGACCCAAGCTGGCACCAGTGCCAAATCGGGCTGGTTTGACAGTGCCTACGGAGCCCCATTATCTGCCATCAAGGACCGGGGCTGCTGAGTTTTGTTTCAGAGGGAAAGGCCCGTTGTTTATGTTTGGGGGCCATAGGCCTGGAGTGGCCGGCTTGCTCCTGAAAATCCGCGATACGCAGGATTCCTCCCAGACCCAAGCTGGCACCAGTGCCAACTCGGGCTTGTTTAATAGTGCCAATGGAGTCCCACGATCTGCCATCAAGGACCGGGGCTGGTGACTTTTGTTTCAGAGGGAAAGGCCCGTTGTTTATGTTTGGGGGCCATAGGCCCGAGTGGCCGGCTGGCTCCTGAAAATCCGTGATACGCAGGATGCCTCCCAGACCCACGCTGGCACAACTGCCATCTGGGGTTGGTTTGATAGTGCCAACGGAGTCCCACAATCTGCCATCAAGGACCGGGGCTGGTGAGTTTTGTTTCAGAGGGAAAGGCCCGTTGTTTATATTTGGGGGCCACTGGTCCGGAGTGGCCGGCTGTCTCCTGAAAATACGTGATACGCAGGATGCCTCCCAGACCCACGCTGGCACCAGTGCCAAATCGGGCTGGTTTGATAGTGCCAACGGAGTCCCACAATCTGCCATCAAGGACCGGGGCTGGTGAGTTTTGTTTGCCAGGAAAAGGGCTGCGGTTTCTGTTTGGGGGCCACAGCCCCGGAGTGGCCGGCTGGCTCCTGAAAATCCGCGATACGCAGGATGCCTCCCAGACCTAAACTGGCACCCGTGCCAATTCGGGCTGGTTTGCTAGTGCCAACGGAGTCCCACAATCTGCCATCAGGAATTGGGGCTGGTGAGTTTTGTTTCAGAGGGGAAGGCCCGTTGTTTATGTTTTGGGGCCACAGCCC
>NW_022147779.1:0-8233 GCF_901933205.1 Camarhynchus parvulus
CTTTTCCTTCCATTCCCAGGTGGCCTGGGAAGCTCGTGTTGATTTTCCCAATGTTTTATTTTATTATTTCCGTGTTCGTTCCCAATTTTCCCGTGTTATTCCCAGTTTTCCTCGATTGGTTTTCCCCATTCCTGTCATTCCCAGGTGATCTATAGCGGTGTTTATTCCCATTTTTCCTGGTGTTCATTCCCAGTTTTCGGAGTTCATTCCCAATTTTCCGGGGTTATGGATTTGCCCTAGGTGGACGCTTGGGGAAGCTGCGGGTGTTTATTTCATTATTCGGTGTTCATTCCCAATTTTCCCAGTGTTTATTTGCAATTTCCCATTCCTGTCATTCCCCAGGTGGGCCTTGGGGAAGCTGCGGGTGTTTATTTTATTATTCCCGGTGTTCATTCCCATTTTTCCGGTTGTTTTTCCCCTTCCTGTCATTCCCAGGTGGACACAGGGAAGCTGCGCGTGTTTATTCCCAATTTTCCTGGTGTTTATTCCGGTTGTTTTTCCCGTTTTTCCCGTTCCTGTCATTCCCAGGTGGACGCGGAGAAGCTGCGGGTGTTCATTCCCAGTTTTCCCGGTGTTTATTCTGGTTGTTGTTCCCAGGTGGACGTGGGGAAGCTGCGGGTGTTTGTTTTATTATTCCCAGTGTTTATTCCCAGTTTTCCCGGTGTTCATTCCCAATTTTCCCGGTGTTTATTTGCAATTTTCCCATTCCTGTCATTCCCAGGTGGACGCGGGGAAGCTGCGGGTGTTTGTTTTATTATTCCCACTGTTCATTCCCAGTTTTCCGGTTGTTTTTCCCATTCCTGTCATTCCCAGGTGGACGCGGGGAAGCTGCGGGTGTTTATTTTATTATTCCCGGTGTTTATTCCCAGTTTTCCGGTTGCTTTTCCGGCTGTCGTTGTTGTCATTCCCAAGTGGACGCGGAGAAGCTGCGGGTGTTCATTCCCAGTTTTCCCGGTGTTTATTCCGGTTGTTGTTCCCAGGTGAATTTGGGGGAAGCTCTTTTGGTGTTTGTTTTATTATTCCCAGTGTTTATTCCTAGTTTTCCCCGGTGTTCATTCGAATTTTCGGGGTGTTTATTCGGTTGGTTTCCCATTCCTGTCATTCCCAGGTGGACACCGGGAAGCTGATGCGTGTTTATTCATTTTCGGTGTTCATTTCCATTTTCGGTGTTCATTCCCAGTTTTCCCAGTGTTCATTTCCAGTTTTCCCATTGTTTTATTCCCATTTTCCCATTCCTGCCATTCCCAGGTGGGCCCTGCGGCTGTTCTTTCCAATTTTCCGGTGTTCATTCCAGTTTTTCCGGCTGTCATTCCCAGGTAATGGGAAGCTACGGCGGTGTTGTTTCGGTATTATTCGGTGTTTATTCGGTGTTTTTCCGGCTGTCATTCCAGGTGGACGCAAAGCTATGGTGTTCATTCCCAGTTTTCATGCGTTCATTCCCATTTTTCCGTCTATTTTTCCCAGATTGGGCCTTTGGGGAAGCTGGCGGTGTTCATTCCCAGTTTTCCGGTGTTCATTCCCAGTTTTCCGAACTGTCATTCCCAGGTGGACGGGGAAGCTGCGGGTGTTCATTCCCAGTTTTCCGGTGTTTTATTCGGTTGTTTTTCCGCTGTCGTTCCCCAGGTGGACGCAGGGAAGCTCGGTGTTTGTTTTATTATTCCCGGTGTTTATTCCCAGTTTTCCGGTGTTCATTCGAATTTTCCGGTGTTTATTCCTGGTTGGTTTTCCCATTCCTGTCATTCCCAGGTGGACACGTGGGGAAGCTGTGCGTGTTTATTCCCATTTTTCCCGGTGTTCATTCCCATTTTTCCCCGTGTTCATTCCCAGTTTTCCAGAAGTGTTCATTTCCAGTTTTCCCATTGTTTATTCCCATTTTTCCCATTCCTGTCATTCCCCAGGTGGACGCTGGGAAGGCGGGCTGTTCATTCCCAATTTTCCGGTGTTCATTCCCAATTTTCCCCCGGTGTTTATTCCGTTGTTTTTCCGGCTGTCATTCCCAGGTGGATCGGGGAAGCTGGGCGGCTGTTCATTCCCAATTTTCCGGTGTTTGGCCCCCAGTTTTCCTCGCCGTCGTTCCCAGGGGGGACGGGAAGCTGCGGGTGTTCATTCCCAGTTTCCGGGTGTTTATTCCGGTTGTTTTCCGGCTGTCATTCCCTGGTGGACGCCGGGAAGCTTTCGCGGCTGTTCATTCCCAGTTTTCGGTGTTTATTCCGTTGTTTTTCCGTCTGTTTTTCCCAGGTGGACGCGGGGGCTGCGGGTGTTCATTCAATTTCCGGCGTTCATTCCCATTTTTCCGTCTGTTTTCCCAGGTGGGACGCGCGGGGAAGCTGCGGAGTGTTCATTCCCAGTTTTCCCCGGTGTTTATTCCCAGTTTTTCGGCTGTCATTCCCAGGTGGGACGCTGGGAAGCCGCGGGTGTTCATTCCCAGTTTTCCCTGGCGTTTATTCCGGTTGTTTTTCCGGCTGTCATTCCCAGGTGGACGCGGGGAAGCTGCGGGTGTTCATTCCCAGTTTTTCCAGTGTTCATTCCCAGTTTTCCCGGTGTTTATTCCGGTTGTTTTTCCGGCTGTTGTTGTTGTTCCCAGGTGGACGCTGAGAAGCTGCGGGTGTTTATTCCCATTTTTCCCGGTGTTCATTCCCAATTTTCCCGATGTTTATTCCCGTTTTTCCCGGTGTTTATTCCCAGTTTTCCAGTTGTCGTTCCCAGGTGGATTGGGGAAGCTGGTGGGTGTTCATTCCTAATTTTCCCGTGTTTTATTCCCCAGTTTTCCAGTTGTTTTTTCCCTTCCTGTTTTTCCCAGGTGGACGCGGGGAAGCCGCGGGTGTTTGTTTTATTATTCCCGGTGTTCATTCCGGTTGGTTTTCCGGCCGTTCCTGGCGTTCCCAGGTGGAGGCGGGGAAGCTGCGGGTGTTCATTCCCAATTTTCCCGGCGTTCATTCCCATTTTTCCGGCTGTCATTCCCAGGTGGACGCGGGGAAGCTGCGGGTGTTCATTCCCAGTTTTCCCGGTGTTTATTCCCAGTTTTCCCGGTGTTTATTCCGGTTGTTTTTCCGGCTGTCGTTCCCAGGTGGACGCGGGGAAGCTGCGGGTGTTCATTCCCAGTTTTCCCGGTGTTTATTCCGGCTGGTTTTTTTCCGGCTGTCATTCCCAGGTGGACGAGGGAAGGGCGGGTATTATTTCATTCCCAATTTTCCCGGTGTTCATTCCCAGTTTTCCCGGTGTTTATTCCGGTTGTTTTTCCGGCTGTGGATTTCCCAGGTGGGACGCTGGGAAGCTCGCGGGTGTTCATTCCCAGTTTTCCCGGTGTTTATTCCCAGTTTTCCCGGTGTTCATTCCGGTTGTTTTTCCGGCTGTCATTGCCAGGTGGACGCGGGGAAGCTGCGCGTGGTGGACGAGAGCGAGGGGCGGCTCTGGGCCGAGAGCCGCGGCTTCCTCTACTGGGAGACCTCGGCGCAGAGCGGGGAGGGCATCCAGGAGATGTTCCAGGTGGGAAATTGTCCTGGGAATTCTGGGAGTCATTCCGGTGGAATTCGGGGATGTTCCAGGTGGGAATGAGGGAATTCCGGGTGGGAATTATTCTGGGAATCCCGGGTGGGAATTCTGGGTGGGAGTTCCAGGAGATGTTCCGGGTGGGAAATTTGGGAATTCTGGGAGATGTTCCAGGTGGGAATGAGAGAATTCCAGGTGAGAATTCTGGGAGATGTTCCAGGTGGGAATTCCTGGAATTCTGTGAATTCCACTGGGATGTTCCAGGTGGGAAATTTGGGAATTCTGGGAGATGTTCCGGGTGGGAATTCTGGGAGATGTTCCGGGTCGGAATTCGAGGAATTCTGTGAATTCCACTGGGATGTTCCAGGTGGGAGTTTGGGACTTCTGGGAAACGTCCCGGGTGGGAAATTTGGGAATTCTGAGAGATGTTCCAGGTGGGAATTCGAAGAATTCTGTGAATTCCAGGTGGGAATTCTGGGAGATGTTCCGGGTGGGAATTCCAGGAATTCTGTGAATTCCAGGTGGGAATTCTGGGAGATGTTCGGGGTGGGAATTCGAGGAATTCTGTGAATTCCACTGGGAAGTTCCAGGTGGGAAATTTGGGAATTCTGGGAGATGTTCTGGGTGGAATTCCATGGGATTTGGGGTGGGAATGTGGGATAAAGGGACGGTGGGAGCGATCCAGGAGATGTTCCAGGTGGGAATTGTCCTGGGAATTCTGCAAAATATCCCAAAAATCCTCGGAAGAATCCACCAAAAAATCCCCCTAAAATCACCGAAAAAATTACAAAAAATCACAAAAATCCCCCCCCAAAAAACCCCCAAAAAAAAAAAAAAAATTCTGGAAAAAATCTCCAAAAAACTCCAAATTCCACAAAAAACATCCCCAGAAAGTCCCAAAAAAATCCCTCAAAAACGCAAAAATAATTAAAAAAAAAACCCCCAAGGAATCTCCAAAAATCCCCCCAAAAAATCCCCAAAAAACCCCAAATCCCACCCCAAAGCTTTGGTGGGAACTGATTCCCGGTGGGAATTCCCCGAATATCTACTCGGCCATCGTGGAGCTGTGCGAGAGCGGCCGGAACCCCCAAAATCCCAAAAAATCTCCCCAAAATTAAAAAAAATCCCAAAAAAACCCCAAAATCCCCCCAAATATCGCTGAAAAATCCCCCAAAATCCCTGAAAATGTGGGAATGGCAGAATTTCTACTCGGCCATCGTGGAGCTGAGCGAGAGCGGCGGGAACCCCCAACATCCCCAATAAATCCCCAAAAATGCCGAAAAATCCCAAAAAAACCCCCAAAAATCCCCAAAATTCCCAAAAAATCACAATAAATACGCTAAAAATCCCCGAAAATGTGGGAATGGCAGAATTTCTACTTTCGGCCATCGCGTGAGCACAGCGAGAGCGGGCGGGAAGCGGCGGCCGGGTGGCGCCGGGCGGGGTTCGCTGTGAGCAGCCTGACGCCATCCGGGCGCATCAGCGGCAGCAAGGACAGCTGGGACCTGCTGGGGCTCAAACCCCGCCTCCAGGTCTTTGAAATGGGAATTACCGGGAAAAGGGAATTACCCGAGGGGGAAAAGGGGAATTTCGAGGGAAAGGTGGAATTTCCACAGGAAAAAGGGGAATTTCCATGGAAAAAGGTGGAATTTCCATGGGAAAAGGGGAATTTGAAAGGGAAAAATGTGGAATTTGCAAGGAAAAGGTGGAATTTCCACAGGAGAAGGTGGAATTCCAGTGGGAAAGATGGAATTTCCATGGAAAAGGGGATTTCCATGGGAAAAGGGAATTTGAAAGGAAAAGCCAAAAATTTCTAATGGAAAGGTGGAATTCATGCGGGAGAAGGTGGAATTCCGATGGGGAAAAGGCAGAATTTCTAATGGAAAATGTGGAATTTGCAAGGGAAAAGGTGGAATTTCCATGGGAAAAGGGGAATTTCCAAGGGAAAAGTGGAATTTCCAATGAAACGGTGACATTTCAATGGAAAGTGTGTGGAATTCCTGTGGGGAAAATGTAGGATTTCCAATAGAAAAGGTCAAATTCCCCAAGGAAAACCAGGGATTCCAGTGGGAAAAGGGGGAATTTCCAATGGAAAGTGTGGAATTCCAAGGAAAGCCAAAAATTCCAAGGAAAAGGTGGAATTCCAGTGGGAAAAAGGCAAAAAAATTTCCAAGGAAAAATGTGGAATTCCAGTGGGAAAATGTGGAATTTCCGAAGGGAAAATGTGGAATTTCCACGGGAAAAATGTGGAACTCCTGGGGGAAAAACCCGGGAAAAGATGGGATTCCAGTGGGAAAAGATGGAATTTCCATGGAAAAGGGGGAATTTGCAAGGGAAAAGGGGGAATTTCCATGGGAAAAGGGGGAATTTGCAAGGGGAAATGTGGAATTTGCAAGGGAAAAGGTGGAATTCCTGGGGGACATCGTGGAATTTCCGAGGGGAAAGGCAGAATTTCCATGGGAAAAGGCGGAATTTCTATGGGAAAAGGGGGAATTTCCGATGGAAAAGCCAAAAAATTTCTAATGGAAAAGGTGGAATTCATGCGGGAGAAGGTGGAATTTCCATGGGAAAAGGGGGAATTTCCAAGGGAAAAGGTGGAATTTCCATGGGAAAAGGGGGAATTTGAAAGGGAGAAGGGGGAATTTCCATGGGAAAAGGGGGAATTTCCAATGGGAAATGCAGAATTCCAATGGAAACGGTGACATTTCCAATGGAAAGTGTGGAATTCCTGTGGGAAAATGTGGGATTTCCAATAGAAAAGGTCAAATTCCCCAAGGAAAACCAGGGATTCCAGTGGGAAAAGGGGGAATTTCCAATGGAAAGTGTGGAATTTCCAAGGGAAAAGCCAAAAATTTCAAAGGGAAAAAAAGGTGGAATTCGGAAAAAAAAAGCAAAAAAATTTCCAAGGGAAAATGTGGAATTCCAGTGGGAAAATGTGGAATTTCCATGGGAAAAGGGGGAATTTGCAAGGGAAAAGGGGGAATTTCCATGGGAAAAGGGGGAATTCCTGTGGGAAAAGGCAGAATTTCTGAGGGAAAAGGTGGAATTTCCACAGGAGAAGGTGGAATTCCAGTGGGAAAATGTGGAATTTCCGAAGGGAAAATGTGGAATTTCCACGGCAAAAATGTGGAACTCCTGGGGGAAAAACCCGGGAAAAGATGGAATTCCAGTGGGAAAAGATGGAATGTCCATGGAAAAGGGGGAATTTGCAAGGGAAAAGGGGGAATTTGAAAGGGGAAATGTGGAATTTGCAAGGGAAAAGGTGGAATTCCTGGGGGACATCGTGGAATTTCCGAGGGAAAAGGCGGAATTTCCATGGGAAAAGGCTGAATTTCTATGGGAAAAGCCCAAAATTTCCAAGGGAAAAGGTGGAATTTCCGATGGAAAAGCCAAAAAATTTCTAATGGAAAAGGTGGAATTCATGCGGGAGAAGGTGGAATTCCGATGGCAAAAGGCAGAATTTCTAATGGAAAATGTGGAATTTCCAAGGGAAAAGGGGGAATTTCAGTGGGGAAATGTGGAATTTCCGAGGGAAAAGGGGGAATTTCAGTGGGGAAATGTGGAATTTCCGAGGGAAAAAGCCCAAATTTCGAAGGGAAAAGTTGGATTCCAGTGGGAAAAGGTGGAATTTTCAAGGGAAAAGGTGGAATTTCCACAGGAAAAGGTGGAATTTTCATGGGAAAAGGTGGAATTTCCAATGGAGAAGCCAAAAAAAATTCCAATGGAAAAGGTGGAATTCCTGTGGGAAAAGCCAAAAAATTGCCAATGGAAAAGGGTGGAATTTCCAAGGGGAAAGCCCAAAATTTCCAAGGGGAAAATGTGGAATTTGCAAGGGGAAAGCCAAAAATTTCCAAGCGAAAATGTGGAATTTCCACGGGAAAAGGTGGAATTCCCAATGGAAAAGGTGGAAATTCCAGTGGGAAAGTAAAAAAAATTTCCAAGGAAAAAGGTGGAATTCCTGTGGGAAAAGGCTGAATTTCCAATGGAGAAGCCCAAAATTTCCAAGGAAAAATGTGGAATTTCCAATGGAACATCTGGAATTTTCAATGGAAAATGTGGAATTCCTGTGGGAAAAGGCGGAATTTCTGAGGGAAAATGTGGAATTTCCAATGGAAAGAATTACAGATTTCCTGTGGGAAGAACCTGGGGGGTGGAATTCCAAGCGGAAAATGTGGAATTTAGAAGGAAAAGCGAATTTCCGATGGAAAATGTGGAATTTCAATGGAAAAGAGGAATTTCTGTGGGAAAGCCAAAAAATTCCCAAGGGAAAATGGAATTCCCGTGGAAAGGTGGAATTTCAATGGAAAACCCAAAATTTCAAGGAAAAGTGTGGGTTTCCAAGGGAAAAGCCAAAAGATTTTCAAGGAAAAAGGTGGAATTGCGTGGGAAAAACCGGGGGAAAGGTGGAATTCCCATGGGAAAATTGGAATTTCAAAGGTGGGGAATTTCCAATGGAAACCCAAAATTTCTGTGGGAAAAGGAATTCCGTGGGAAAAGGTGGTTCTTCTGGGAAAAGCAAATTCCTTTGGGGAAAACCCGAATTCCAGCGGAAAGGAGGGTTTCTTTGTAGAAAAACCCGAATTCCCTCAGAATTCCCATAAACCAAAATCCCATCCCCAACCCCAAAATCCCGCCCTGAACCCCCAAAATCCCCTCTGAACCCCCCCCCCCGAACCCCAAAATCCCGCCCTGAACCCCCAAAATCCCGCTTGGAACCCCAAAATCCCCCAACCCCAAAATCCCA
>NW_022147780.1:0-8163 GCF_901933205.1 Camarhynchus parvulus
TTTAGGGCATTTTGGGATTTTTTGGGGGATTTTTGGGGGGATTTTGGGGATTTTTTGGGGGGATTTTTTGGGGCATTTTTTGGGGATTTTTGCCCATTTTAGGCATTTTGGGATTTTTGGAGATTTTTGGGGGAATTTTTGGGATTTTTGGGGCATTTTTTGGGATATTTTTTGCCCATTTTTAGGGCATTTTTGGGATTTTTTTGGGGATTTTGGGATTTTTGGGATTTTTTGGGGCCATTTTTGGGCATTTTGGGGGAGATTTTTGGGGCATTTTTGGGATTTTAGGAGATTTTGGGGCCATTTTGGGGATTTTTGGGGGATTTTTGGGGGCATTTTGGGGCATTTAGGGGATTTTAGGGAGGAATTTTGGGGCATTTTGGGGATTTTTTGTTCCTTTTTTGGGGTTTTTTGGGGGCATTTTTGGGGCTTTTGAGGGGATTTTTGGGGCAAATTTTGGGGCCTTTTTTGGGGCATTTTTGGGGGAAATTTTTGGGGGAATTTTTGGGATTTTTTGGGGCATTTTTGGGGCATTTTTTGGGATATTTTTTGCTTTTTTTTAGGGCATTTTTGGGATTTTTTGGGAGATTTTTTGGGATTTTTTGGGATTTTTGGGATTTTTGGGGGCATTTTTGGGATATTTTTTGCCCATTTTTAGGGCATTTTTGGATTTTTTTGGAGATTTTGGGGCCATTTTTTAGGGATTTTTGGAGATTTTGGGGCATTTTTGGGGCATTTTGGGATTTTTTGCCCATTTTAGGCATTTTTGCCATTTTTTTGGGGATTTTTAGGGGACATTTTTGGGATTTTTTTTGAATTTTCTTTTTTTGGGGTTTTTGGGGCATTTTTGGGGCATTTTTGGGGCATTTTTTGGGATTTTTTTTGCCCATTTTTAGGGCATTTTTGGGATTTTTTTGGGAGATTTTTGGGGCATTTTTGGGATTTTTGGGGGCTTTTTTTGGGGCATTTTTTGCCCATTTTGGGGCATTTTGGGATTTTTGGGGGATTTTTGGGGGAATTTTTGGGATTTTTTGGGGGGAATTTTTGGGGCATTTTGGGGAATTTTTGGGACTTTTTTTGGGATATTTTTTGCCCATTTTTAGGGCATTTTTGGGATTTTTTGGAGGATTTTTGGGGCATTTTTTGGGATTTTTTGGGGATTTTTTGGAGATTTTTGGGGCATTTTTGGGGCATTTTTTGGGATATTTTTTGCCCATTTTTGCCCCATTTTGGGCATTTTTCTGGGGGATTTTTGGGGGAATTTTTGGGATTTTTTTGGGGAATTTTGGGGAATTTTTGGATTTGGGGGATTTTGGGGGCCATTTTTTAGGAATTTTTGGGATTTTTTTGGAGATTTTTGGGGGATTTTACGGGATTTTTTGGGGCATTTTTGGGGCATTTTTTGGGATTTTTTTTGCCCATTTTTAGGGCATTTTTGGGATTTTTTGGAGATTTTTGGGGGAATTTTTGGGATTTTTGGGGCATTTTGGGGGAATTTTTGGGGAATTTTTGGAGATTTTGGGGCCATTTTTAGGATTTTTTGGGATTTTTGGGGGAATTTTTGGGGCATTTTTGGGGCATTTTTTGGGATTTTTTTTTGCCCATTTTTAGGGCATTTTTGGGATTTTTTTGGGAGATTTTTTGGGGCATTTTTGGGATTTTTTGGGGCTTTTTTTGGGAGATTTTTTGCCCATTTTTAGGGCATTTTTGGGATTTTTGGAGATTTTTGGGGGGAATTTTTGGGATTTTTTGGGGGATTTTTGGGGGAATTTTTGGAGATTTTGGGGCCAATTTTGGGACATTTTTTGGGATATTTTTTGCCCATTTTTAGGGCATTTTTGGGATTTTTTTGGAGATTTTTGGGGGAATTTTTGGGATTTGGGGATGTTTGGGGAATTTTTGGGGGGGCATTTTTGGGATTTTTTGGGGCATTTTTGGGTGAATTTTTGGGGCATTTTTTGGAGATTTTGGAGCCATTTTTTGGGGCATTTTTGGGATTTTTTTGGAGATTTTTGGGGGAATTTTTGGGATTTTTGGGGGATTTTTGGGGCATTTTTGGGTTTTTTGGGGCATTTTTTGGGATATTTTTTGCCCATTTTTAGGGCATTTTTTGGGATTTTTTGGGGGATTTTTGGGGGAATTTTTGGGATTTTTTGGGGGAATTTTGGGGGGATTTTTGGAGATTTTGGGGCCATTTTTAGGAATTTTTGGGATTTTTTTGGAGATTTTGGGGGAATTTTTGGGATTTTTTTGGGGAATTTTGGGGCATTTTTGGGATTTTTTGCCCATTTTTAGGGCATTTTGGGGATTTTTTGGAGATTTTTGGGGGAATTTTTGGGATTTTTGGGGCATTTTTGGGGGAATTTTTTGGGGGAATTTTTGGAGATTTTGGGGCCATTTTTTTAGGAATTTTGGGATTTTTTGGGGCATTTTTGGGGCATTTTTGAGGCATTTTTTGGGATTTTTTTGCCCATTTTTAGGGCATTTTTGGGATTTTTTTGGGAGATTTTTTGGGGCATTTTTGGGATTTTTGGGGCTTTTTTGGGATTTTTTGGGATTTTTTGCCCATTTTTAGGGCATTTTTTGGGATTTTTTCGGAGATTTTTGGGGAATTTTGGGGGCATTTTTGGAGATTTTGGGGCCATTTTTTGGGGCATTTTTGGGATTTTTCGAGGTATTTTGGGCCATTTTTGGGCGCCTTTTAGGAGCATTTTTGGGGCTTTTTTTTGTTCCTTTTTTGGGGTTTTTTGGGGCTTTTTAGGGGATTTTTGGGGCACCTTTTGGGGCCAATTTTGGGGCATTTTGGGGGGAATTTTTGGAGATTTTTGGGGCTTTTTGGGGGCATTTTTTGGGATATTTTTTGCCCATTTTTGGGGCATTTTTGGGGTTTTTTTGGAGCGTTTTTAGGGCATATTTTGGAGTGTTTTTGACATTTTGGGACATTTTTTGAGGAATTTTTCTGGGGCATTTTTTGGCCCTTATTTGACCATTTTTGGGCCTTTTTTATGGGGTTTTTTGAGTTTTTTGGGGCCATTTTTGGGGCTTTTTGCCCTTAAAAATTTACCATTAAAAGCCCAAAAGTCCCTCCTCCCTCACGGCTCGCCTGTCAATCATTCCCAGGCTCCGCCCACTCATTGGCGCAGCCAATCAGAACTTACCAAACGCGGGGCGTGCTTTATGAGTGATTGACAGCCCACCTCTCAGTAATTGACCAATCAAACCGCTCCAACAGCGGGGCGTGCCCTGTCAATCACCCCTAAACCCCACCCCTTCGCCATCCTCAACCAATCACGTTTCTCCTTCCCTCCCCTCCCTTCTCCGCTTCCGCCGCCATGGCCGCGCCGCGCTGAGCCCCGGCGCCGCCGCTCAGCCCCGGCCATGGCGGCTCCGCTCTCGTAACCGCGGCCGCCATGCCGAGCGGAGCCGCCGATGGCAACGAAACCGCCGAGCCGGCGCTGCTGCTCCTCCAGCAGCGCCTGCAAGGCCTCGGCTTCGCCACGGAGGAAGAGGAGGAGGAGGAGGATGATGATGGCGGCGAGGCGGAGCTGAGGGAAGCCGAGGACGATGAGGCCGCGTTGCTGTTGCTGCCGCGCGCTTTGGATGTTGCGCGAGGCCGGGCAATGATGGCGGAGGCCGTGCTGGCGCAGGCCTACGGCCATGGCGGAGCTGGGGGAGGAGAACAAGCGGCGCTGCTGAGGAGGAGAAGCGTCAACAGCACCGAGTGCGTGGCCGTGCCCAGCTCCGAGCATGTGGCCGAGATCGTGGGGCGCCAGGGTGAGCGAGGCGCCCGGCAATGGCGGCGCGGAGCGGGGGGATTGAGGCTTGGATGGATGCTGCTTCCATTCTTGCCGCCATTTTGGCGACTCCCTCCCAACTTCCTGTGGCCCCGTCCGGTGAGGGAGCCTCCTCTTCCTCCTCCTCTTCCTCCTCCTCTTCCTCTTCCTCTTCCTCCTGCCACGCGCTTTGGGGACCCTGCTGTCCCTTCATTTTCCCCTCATGAGGATCCTGACCCCCTTCTCCTCTTGCCGCCATTTTGGGGACCCTGCTGTCCCCGCATCTTCCCCTCATGAGGGTCCTGACCCCCTTCTCCTCTTGCCGCCATTTTGGGGACCCTCGTGTCCTCTCATCTTCCCCTCATGAGGATCCTGACCCCCTTCTCCTCTTGCCGCCATTTTGGGGACCCTGCTGTCCCTTCATTTTCCCCTCATGAGGGTCCTGACCCCCTTCTCCTCTTGCCGCCATTTTGGGGACCCTGCTGTCCCCTCATCTTCCCCTCATGAGGGTCCTGACCCCCTTCTCCTCTTGCCGCCATTTTGGGGACCCTGCTGTCCCCTCATCTTCCCCTCATGAGGGTCCTGACCCCCTTCTCCTCTTGCCGCCATTTTGGGGACCCTGCTGTCCCCTCATCTTCCCCTCATGAGGGTCCTGACTCCCTTCTCGCCGCCATTTTGGGGACCCTGCTGTCCCCTCATCTTCCCCTCATGAGGATCCTGACCCCCTTCACCTCTCGCCGCCATTTTGGGGCCCCTGCTGTCCCTTCATCTTCCCCTCATGAGAGTCCTGACCCCCTTCTCCTCTTGCCGCCATTTTGGGGACCCTGCTGTCCCCTCATCTTCCCCTCATGAGGATCCTGACCCCCTTCACCTCTCGCCGCCATTTTGGGGACCCTCCTGTCCCCTCATCTTCCCCTCATGAAGGTCCTGACCCCCTTCTCCTCTTGCCGCCATTTTGGGGACCCTCGTGTCCTCTCATCTTCCCCTCATGAGGGTCCTGACCCCCTTCACCTCTTGCCGCCATTTTGGGGACCCTCCTGTCCCCTCATCTTCCCCTCATGAGGATCCTGACCCGCTGCTCCTCTTGCCGCCATTTTGGGGACCCTGCTGTCCCTTCATTTTCCCCTCATGAGGGTCCTGACCCCCTTCTCCTCTTGCCGCCATTTTGGGGACCCTCGTGTCCTCTCATCTTCCCCTCATGAGGGTCCTGACCCCCTTCACCTCTTGCCGCCATTTTGGGGACCCTGCTGTCCCCTCATTTTCCCCTCATGAGGGTCCTGAGCCCCTTCACCTCTTGCCGCCATTTTGGGGACCCTCCTGTCCCCTCATCTTCCCCTCATGAGGGTCCTGACCCGCTGCTCCTCTTGCCGCCATTTTGGGGACCCTGCTGTCCCCTCATCTTCCCCTCATGAGGGTCCTGACCCCCCTTCTCCTCTTGCCGCCATTTTGGGGACCCTGCTGTCCCTCATCTTCCCCCTCATGAAGGTCCTGACCCCCTTCTCCTCTTGCCGCCATTTTGGGGACCCTCGTGTCCTCTCATCTTCCCCTCATGAGGGTCCTGACCCGCTGCTCCTCTTGCCGCCATTTTGGGGCCCCTGCTGTCCCCTCATCTTCCCCTCATGAAGGTCCTGACCCCCTTCTCCTCTTGCCGCCATTTTGGGGACCCTGCTGTCCCCTCATCTTCCCCTCATGAGGGTCCTGACCCCCTTCACCTCTTGCCGCCATTTTGGGGACCCTGCTGTCCCTTCATTTTCCCCTCATGAGGGTCCTGACCCCCTTCTCCTCTTGCCACCATTTTGGGGACCCTCGTGTCCTCTCATCTTCCCCTCATGAAGGTCCTGACCCCCTTCACCTCTTGCCGCCATTTTGGGGACCCTGCTGTCCCTTCATCTTCCCCTCATGAGGGTCCTGACCCCCTTCTCCTCTCGCCGCCATTTTGGGGACCCTCGTGTCCCCTCATAGCCTTTATGGGACCTTCATTTTCACCTCATGAGGGTCCTGACCCCCTGCTCCTCTTGCCGCCATTTTGGGGACCCTCTTGTCCCCTCACAGCTGAGGTGGGACCTTCATCTTCACCTCCTTCTCTGTCCCCTCATCTTCATCTCCTGAAGGTCTTGACCTCCTTCACCCCTTCCCGCCATTTTGGGGACCCTCCTGTCCCCTCACAGCTGGGGCAGGACCCTCCTCTGACACCTACAGGAGCCTCTAATTAAGTAACCCCTAAACCTGGCCTGTGTGCCCCTAAACTTGACCTGTGTGCCCCTAAACCCGGCCTGTGTGCCCCTAAACTTGACCTTTATGTTTAAGAGTAGAAAGGTTAGGTTTAGGGCCAAAAAGGCCAGGTTTAGATGCACCAAGGCTGGGTTTTGAAGCAGAAAAGTTGGGCTTAGGGGTAGAAAAATATTTACCAGAGGGCAAAAAGACCATTTGTCCTGGTTTCAGGCAGATTACGGAGGAAACTCCCTCTAGAAAACAGATTGAGGTGGTTGGGGAAAAGATTTCCTTGGAGAAAAGTGGAAAAATCTGTTTATTTAACAGACAAAGCATTCCCCAGCCCAAAAATTGATGCTGAACACCAAAAAAAAGCTAAACTGTGAAAGCTCTCGCTGTTCTGCGGAGATGACAAACTCAGGGTGTCCGTTTCTGTAGGAGCAGGATGTGGAGGAGTGAGTGCAGTTTGTGAACACAAACTCCCGGCTTCTTGTCCCCGCTTTGCTCGCAGCGCCGGTTTAAAGGGCAGAGCTGGGTGTCGGCGCGGGCGGGACAGACGGACGGGAATGCACAGACACCCGGGGCTGGGCGGGCCGGGCAGGGGCGGCTCCGACCCCCGCGGGCTGGCGGGCGGGCGGCCCGGCGCGGCGCGCTCCGGTGTCCCACCCACGGCGGGGCGGCTTGGGAGCGAGGGGAATGGCGGGGCGGCCCGGCGGGGCGTTCCACCGACTCGCGCGGAGATCCCGGCATGCGGGGTCCTGAAAGGTGGGGAAAAACCTCGTCTGGAACTGTGGGAGGTGCTAGGGAACCTGGGGTGACAGGCACTGGCGTGGCGTGCAGTGAGGGATTGTGTCTATATATGTGCGTGTGTGTGTGTCTGTGTGTGTATGTGAGAGCTGTGCTGGGAGCTCCTCCGTTTGTGTGTGCCCGTGAGTCTCCCGGAGGTTTCTGGGGAGGCGGAGACAGAGATGACACCAGAGACATGGAGCGGTGCTGTGCGTGCTGCTGTGTGTGCGTAGCAGGGGCAGGCAGGGGGGGCACAGGGGCTCGGCAGGCTGGGGCTGAGCCTGGGCTGGGGCTGGGGCAGGCACTGGGGTCCTGGGACTCTCCCCTGCCCCCAGGCTGCCCGTGCCTCCCCTGCCCCCTTCCTGAGTCCTCCATGCTGCCCAGGACAGTGAACCTCCTCCTCCTCCTCCTCCTCCTCCTCCCCAGCTGGGGCGGCCCCTGGCCTCGCTCACCGCTTGCCAGCCCTGCAGCTGGCGGCCCCTCCTGCCCTGCCCTGCTCCTGCTCCTGGGAATGCCCCACTGTGGGCCTGCTCGTCTGTGCTCGTGTTGCCCGCCCGCCCTCCTGCTCCTGTGCTGGGCAAGCTGGGCTTCTGTTCACACCTGCCTGAGCACCTGGAGTGTCTCAGGAAAAGAGCCCGCTGTGTCCCAAAAACTGTCCTTCGTCCCTAAAATCAAAGGGAGGCGTTCCATGGAGTTTGTGATTTCTGTGTGGGGCAGCATTTACTCGGCACAGAGAGAAGCCCGCAGGTGGAGCCCTTTTGTGTGTGGGGTCTGCTGGGGCTCCCGGGGGCAGCTGGAGGAGGGTCCCTCATCCCGCGGGGAAAAGCAGGGATTTGGGTAACACCCGTGGCAGGAGAGCACCGCGGGTTCTCAGTGGCCACGGTGGCTCTGTCTGGGGCACAGGGCTGTGCTGCAGGCCGAGGGTGCAGGGCTGGTGTGTCGGCAGGGCTGTGTATTAGTGAGGCTCCTGCAGCGCCCGTGCAGAAGGCGGGGCGCCCGTCAGGCCCGGGAATCTCGGGGAATCTCGGGGGAGCAGGGCTGGCAGCAGCAGGGATGGCCCGTGGCAGTGGCGCCAAGGGCAGTGCTGCGGAGCCCTGCTGAGCTGCGGCTGCCGAGCTGTGCCGCTGGCCTGGGGCGGCCGGGGCAGCCCTCGGGAACCGGGGCTCTGGCTGGGGTGTCACGGGCGGGGCGCTCCGTGCCCTGGGCCGCCAGCTGACCGCTGTGTTCCCCGCTGAGCTGCAAGATCAAGGCATCTCTTGGGCAAGACCAACACGCATTACATCAAGAGCGCCCCGGTCTTGGCGGCGAAGAACCCGGTGTTGATGAGTGGCGAGCAGGGGAGGAGGGTGGCCTTGACCCAGCCTTGAGAATCCCTGTTGGCGGCCCGAGCACT
>NW_022147781.1:0-73851 GCF_901933205.1 Camarhynchus parvulus
CTCTCCATGGCCAACCCAACTCAAGGAACACCCAACGCCCCTCAACGTCCCCGATGTCCCCGATGTCCCCAATGTCCTAGAGACCCCAAATGTCCCTGAATTGTCCCCACCTCCCCCTCTGAACCCACGTTAGATATGGTCACCACCCCTCTGTGCTCAACCCAACTCAAGGAACACCCAACGCCCCCAAATCCCCAAGTCTCTGAGGTGTCCCCAAGGTGTCCCCAAGGTGTCCCCAATGTCCTCAAGGTGTCCCCAATGTCCCAGAGACCTCAGCCATCCCCACCTCGCCCTCTGAACCCACGTCAGATATGGTCACCACCGCCCCATGGCCAACCCAACTCAAGGAACACCCAACGCCCCTCAACGTCCCGATGTCCTTGATGTCCCCAAGGTGTCCCCAAGGTCCCCAAGGTGTCCCCAATGTCCTCAAGACCCCAAATGTCCCTGAATTGTCCCCACCTCCCCCTCTGAACCCACCTCAGATGTGGCTCCTCTGCTCCCACCTCTCCATGGTCGACCCAACTCAACCAACACCCAACGTCCCCAAATCCCCAAGACCCCAATGGTGTCCCCAATGTCCCCGAGGTGTCCCCAATGTCCCAGAGACCTCAGCCATCCCCACCTCACCCTCTGAACCCACGTTAGATATGGTCACCACCTCTCCATGGCCAACCCAACTCAAGGAACACCCAACGCCCCTCAACGTCCCCGATGTCCCCGAGGTGTCCCCAATGGCCCCAGTGTCCCCGAGGCGTCCCCGGGCCTCACCTTGATGCCCACCAGGGCGCCCTTGTCGCGGATGACCTGCGGGAAGGGGCGCCCGTCGTCGGCCTTCTGGTACATGGTCTCGTGGAAGAGGATGACGCCGCCGATGCACGGCTCCACGCGCTTGTCGGCCGTGAAGAGCAGCTGCCGGTACCAGCGCCGGTTCTCCTCCGTGTTCTCGGCGCCCACCGAGCTCAGGCGCTTGGCGATGCTGCCTGGGGGGGGCACGGGCCGGTCAGAACCAGTATGGACCAGTATGGACCAGTATAAACCAGTATGCGCCAGTTAGAACCAGTATGGACCAGTATGGACCAGTATAAACCAGTATGCGCCAGTTAGAACCAGTATGGAGCAGTTAGAAACAGTATGGACCAGTATGGACCAGTTAGAACCAGTATAGACCAGTTAGAACCAGTATAAACCAGTATGGACCAGTATAAACCAGTATGGACCAGTTAGAACCAGTATAGACCAGTTAGAACCAGTACAAACCAGTATGGACCAGTATAAACCAGTATGGACCAGTTAGAACCAGTATAGACCAGTTAGAACCAGTATAAACCAGTATGGACCAGTATAAACCAGTATGGACCAGTACGAACCAATATAAACCAGTATGGACCCCTATGGACCAGTATAAACCAGTATGGACCAGTTAGAACCAGTATAGACCAGTTAAAACCAGTATAAACCAGTATGGACCCCTATGGACCAGTATAAACCAGTCTGGCTCAGACGTGTGGCAATGCTGCCTAATGGGAGCATGGACCAGTTAGAACCAGTATGGACCAGTTAGAACCAGTGTGGACCAGTCAGAACCACTATGGACCAGTTAGAACCAGTATGGACCAGTTAGAACCAGTATGGACCAGTTAGAACCAGTGTGGACCAGTATAAACCAGTATGGACCAGTTAGACCCAGTTAGAACCACTAATGACCCATATGAACCAGTACGGACCAGTAAGAACCAGTATGGCTCAGGCACTTGGTGATGCTGCCTAAAGGGGGCACGGACCAGTTAGAACCAGTATGGACCAGTATAAACCGGTATGAACCAGTATAAACCAGTATGGACCAGTTAGACCCAGTTAGAACCACTAATGACCCATATGAACCAGTACGGACCAGTAAGAACCAGTATGGCTCAGGCACTTGGTGATGCTGCCTAAAGGGGGCACGGACCAGTTAGAACCAGTATGGACCAGTATAAACCGGTATGAACCAGTATAAACCAGTATGGACCAGTTAGAACCAGTATAAACTGGTATAAACCAGTATAAACCAGTATGGACCAGTTAGAACCGGTATAAACCACTCTGGACCCCTATGGACCAGTAGGGACCAGTATAAACCAGTACAGCTTACACACTTAGTGATGCTGCCTGTGGGGGCATGGACCAGTTAGAACCAGTATAAACCAGTATGGACCAGTAAGAACCAGTATGGACCAGCATAAACCAGTATGGACCACTATAAACCAGTATGGACCAGTTAGAACCAGTACAGACCAGTTAGAACCAGTATGGACCACTACAAACCAGTATGGACCAGTTAGAACCAGTACGGACCACTTAGAACCAGTATGGACCAGTATGGACCAGTATAAACCAGTCAGGACCAGTATGGACCAGTATGGTTCAGCCACTTAGTGATGCTGCATGCGGGGGGACACAGCTCAGAACCAGTACAAACCAGTACAGACCAGTATAAACCAGTATGGACTGGTACGGAGCCCTCAGAACCAGTACAGACCAGTATAAACCAGTATGGACTGGTACAGAGCCCTCAGAACCAGTACAGACCAGTATAAACCAGTATGGACTCCTCAGAACCAGTACAAACCAGTATAAACCAGTACAAACCAGTACAAACCAGTGCCTCCCAGTATAAACCAGCACCTCCCAGTATAAACCAGCATCTCCCAGTATAAACCAACACCTCCCAGTATAAACCAGCGCCTCCCAGTGCTTCCTTATCTCATCCCAGTCCATCCCAATCCATTCCCAGTCCATTCCCAGTCCGTCCCAGTCCGTCCCAGTCCGTCCCCGTCCATTCCCAGTCTGTCCCAGTCCATCCCAGTCCCTCCCAGTCCATTTCCAGTCTGTCCCAGTCCATTTCCAGTCTGTCCCAGTCCATTCCCCGTTAGTTCCCAGTCCCTCCCAGTCTGTCCCAGTCCATTCCCAGTATAAACCAGTCTGCCCCAGTCCCTCCCAGTCTGTCCCAGTCCATTCCCAGTCCAACCCAGTGCCTCCCAGTCCGTCCCAGTCCATTCCCAGTCTCTCCCAGTCCATTCCCAGTCACTCCCAGTCCATTCCAGTCTGTCCCAGTCCATTTCCAGTCCATTCCCAGTCCATTCCCCGCTAGTTCCCAGTCCCTCCCAGTCTGTCCCAGTCCATTCCCAGTATAACCCAGTCCATTCCCAGTATAACCCAGTCCATTCCCAGTCCATTCCCAGTCTGTCCCAGTCCATTCCCAGTCTGTCCCAGTCCATCCCAGTCTGCCCCAGTCCATTTCCAGTCTGTCCCAGTCCATTCCCAGTACAAACCAGTATAAGCCAGTACAAACCAGTGGACTCGTCGGCAGCCAGGATGCCCTTGCCGGGGGCCACGATGCGCTGAGCGATGGCCCCAGTCTGTCCCAGTCCATTCCCAGTACAAACCAGTATAACCCAGTACAAACCAGTATAAGCCAGTACAAACCAGTGGACTCGTCGGCAGCCAGGATGCCCTTGCCGGGGGCCACGATGCGCTGAGCGATGGCCCCAGTCTGTCCCAGTCCATTCCCAGTACAAACCAGTATAACCCAGTACAAACCAGTATAAGCCAGTACAAACCAGTGGACTCGTCGGCAGCCAGGATGCCCTTGCCGGGGGCCACGATGCGCTGGACGATGGCCCCAGTGTGTCCCAGTCCATTCCCAGTACAAACCAGTATAAGCCAGTATAACCCAGCACAAACCAGTATAAGCCAGTACAAACCAGTGGACTCGTCGGCAGCCAGGATGCCCTTGCCGGGGGCCACGATGCGCTGGGCGATGGCCCCAGTGTGTCCCAGTCCATTCCCAGTACAAACCAGTATAACCCAGCACTAACCAGTATAAGCCAGTACAAACCAGTGGACTCGTCGGCAGCCAGGATGCCCTTGCCGGGGGCCACGATGCGCTGGGCGATGGCCGCCAGCTCCTTCTTCTGCTCGGGGGTCAGCGCGGCCACGGGAGGCGACATCCTGGCAGCGGCAGCACTGAGGGGACAGCGGTGATGGGGGAGGCACTGGGGGCACTGGGAGTGAACTGGGAGTGATGGGGGAGGCACTGGGGGCACTGGGAGTGAACTGGGGGCACTGGGAGTGAACTGGGAGTGATGGGGGAGGGACTGGGAGCACTGGGAGTGAACTGGGAGAGACTGGGGGCACTGGGAGTGAACTGGGGGCACTGGGAGTGAACTGGGAGGGCACTGGGAGGGACTGGGGGCACTGGGAGTGAACTGGGAGGGACTGGGGGCACTGGGAGTGATCTGGGAGGGCACTGGGGGCACTGGGAGTGAACTGGGGGCACTGGGAGTGAACTGGGAGTGATGGGGGAGGCACTGGGAGCACTGGGAGTGAACTGGGAGAGACTGGGGGCACTGGGAGTGAACTGGGGGCACTGGGAGTGAACTGGGAGGGCACTGGGAGGGACTGGGGGCACTGGGAGTGAACTGGGAGGGACTGGGGGCACTGGGAGTGATCTGGGAGGGCACTGGGGGCACTGGGAGTGAACTGGGGGCACTGGGAGTGAACTGGGAGGGCACTGGGAGGGACTGGGGGCACTGGGAGTGAACTGGGAGGGACTGGGGGCACTGGGAGGAACTGGGAGCACTGGGAGTGAACTGGGAGTGATGGGGGAGGGACTGGGGGCACTGGGAGGAACTGGGAGGGACTGGGGGCACTGGGAGTGAACTGGGAGCACTGGGAGTGAACTGGGAGTGAACTGGGGGCACTGGGAGTGAACTGGGAGCACTGGGAGTGAACTGGGAGGGCACTGGGGGCACTGGGAGTGATCTGGGAGGGCACTGGGAGCACTGGGAGTGAACTGGGACGGCACTGGGGGCACTGGGAGGGGACATCCTGACAGCGGTGACGTCACAGGGGTGGCAGTGACATCATCGGTCCCACACCCGGGGGGGGTCCCCAGAAAGGGAGGGAGGCGGGACTGGGAGGGACTGGGAGAGACTGGAAAAGGTCAGAGAGCACTGGGAAGGGACTGGGGGCACTGGGAGGAGATAAGGAGGGCACTGATAAGGACTGGGGGCACTGGGAGGGCACTGGGAGGAGACTGGGGACACTGGGAGGGGACTGGGAGGGACTGGGAGGGGACTGGGAACACTGGGAGGGACTGGGAGGAGAGTGGGGAGGACTGGGAGGGCACTGGGAGGAGACTGGGGACACTGGGAGTGAACTGGGAGGGACTGGGAGGGGACTGGGACTGAACTGGGGACACTGGGTGGGGACTGGGAACACTGGGAGGGAACTGGGAGGAGACTGGGGAGGACTGGGAGGGGACTGGGAGTGGTCTGGGGACACCGGGAGGGGACTGGGAACACTGGGAGGGCACTGGGGGCACTGGGAGGGGACTGGGAACACTGGGAGGGGACTGGGAGGACACTGAGGACACTGGGAGGGACTGGGAGGGGACTGGGAGTGGTCTGGGGACAGCAGGAGGGGACTGGGAACACTGGGAGGGGACTGGGGGCACTGGGAGGGAACTGGGAGGGACTGGGAGGAGACTGGGAGTGGTCGGGGGACACTGGGAGGAGACTGGGGAGGACTGGGAGGGGAGTGGGAGGGGACTGGGGACACTGGGGACACCGGGAATGGACTGGGAGGGGACTGGGAGTGAACTGGGGACACTGGGAGGGGACTGGGGACACTGGGTGTGGACTGGGAGGAGACTGGAGAGAATTGGGAGGGAACTGGGAAGTGACCTGGGGGCACTGGGACTGGACTGGGGGCACTGGGAGGGGACTGGGGGCACTGGGAGGGGACTGGGGGCACTGGGACTGGACTGGGGGCACTGGGACTGGACTGGGGGCACTGGGAGGGGACTGGGGGCACTGGGACTGGACTGGGGGCACTGGGACGGGACTGGGGGCACTGGGAGGGGACTGGGGGCACTGGGACTGGACTGGGGGCACTGGGAGGGGACTGGGGGCACTGGGACGGGACTGGGGGCACTGGGACGGGACTGGGGGCACTGGGACGGGACTGGGGGCACTGGGACTGGACTGGGGGCACTGGGACGGGACTGGGGGCACTGGGAGGGCACTGGGGGCACTGGGAGGAGATAAGGAGGGCACTGATAAGGACTGGGAGCACTGGGAGGGCACTGGGAGTGAACTGGGGAGGGAGAAGCCGCAGATTTTGGGGGAAGAACCCCGGGATTGGGGGAGGTGGAACCCCGGGATTTGAGGGGGGGGAAAAACTCAGGAAGTTTTGGGAAAAACCCCCAGGATTTTGAGGGGAAACCCCCAAGATCTGAAAGGGAAAACCCCAAAATTTTAAGGGGAAAACCCCAAAATTTTAGGGGAAAACCCAAAGATTTTGAAGGGAAACCTCCAAGATTTTGCAGGGAAACCTTCAAGATTTTGAGGTAAAAACCCCAAGATTTTTAGGGGAAAAAATCCAAATTTTTGAGGGGAAAAATCCAAGATTTCGAGGGCAAATTCCCAGGAGTTTAATGGGGAAACCCCAGGATTTTAAGGGGAAAACCCCAAGATTTTGAGGGAAAACCTCCAAAATTTTGAAGGGAAATCCCCAAATTTTTGAGGGGAATTCCCTAGGATTTTGAGGGAAAAATCCCAGGATTTTGAGGTGAAAACCCCAAGATTTTAAGGGTAAAACCCCAAGATTTTGAGGTGAAAGCCCCAAAATCTGAAAGGGAAAACCACCAAAATTTTGAGGGAAAATCACCAAAATTTTGAAGGGAAATCCCCAAAATTTTGAGGGGAAACTGCCAGGATTTTGAGGTAAAAACCCCAAAATTTTGAGGGGAAAACCCCGAGATTTGAAAGGGAAAACCCCAAGATTTTGAGGTAAAAACCCAAAGATTTTGAGGGGAAAGCCCCAAATTTTAAAGGCAAAATCCCCAAAATTTTGAGGGAAAATCCCCAAAATCTGCAAGGGAAATCCCCAAGGTTTTGAGAGGAAACATTCCGAATTTTTAGACAAATCCCCAACATTTTGAGGGGAAAACCGCAGGATTTTGAGGAGGAAAATCCCAAAATTTTGAGGGGAAAATCCCAAAATTTTGAGGGGAAAATCCCAAAATTTTGGAGGAAAAAAATCCCAAAAATTCAAGGGAAAGCTCCCAGGATTTTGAGGTAAAACCCCAATATTCGAAAATCAAAACCCCCAAAATTTTGAGGTGAAACCCCCAAAATTTGAAAGGGAAATATCAAGATTTTGAGGGAAAACCCGCAGGATTTTGAGGTGGAAACCCCAAAATTTTGAAGAGAAAACCCCAACAGTTTTAGGGAAAAAACCCAAGATTTTGAGGAAGAACCCCCAGAATCTGGAGGAAAAAACCCCAAAACTTTAAGGGAAAAGCCCCAAACTTTTTAAGGGAAAACCCCAAGATTTTGAGGGAAAACCCCCAGGATTTTGAGGATGAAAATCCCAAAATTTTGAGGGGAAAACCCCAAAATTTTGAAGAAAAACCCCAAAAGTTTTAGGGAAAAATCCCAAGATTTTGAGGGAAAACCCCCAGGATTTTGAGGAGGAAAATCCCAAAATTTTGAGGGGAAAACCCCAAGATTTTGGAGGAAAAAAATCCCAAAAATTCAAGGGAAAGCTCCAAACTTTTTAGGGGAAAACCCCAAGATTTTGAGGGAAAAACTCCAAAATTTGGAGGGGAAAATCCCAAGATTTTGAGGTAAAACCACCAAAATTTTGAAGGGAAATCCCTGAAATTTTGAGGTGAAAACCCCAAAATTTTGAGGAGAAAACCCCAAAAGTTTTAGGGAAAAAACCCAAGATTTTGAGGGAAAACCCCCAGGGTTTTGAGGATGAAAATCCCAAAATTTTGAGGGGAAAACCCCAAGAATTTGGAGGAAAAAACCCCAAAACTTTAAGGGAAAAGCCCCAAACTTTTTAGGGGAAAACCCCAAGATTTTGAGGGAAAAACTCCAAAATTTTGAAGGGAAATCCCTGAAAATTTGAGGGAAATTCCTCAAAATTTTGAGATGAAAACCCCAAAATTTTGAAGAAAAAACCCCAAAAGTTTTAGGGAAAAATCCCAAGATTTTGAGGGAAAACCCCCAGGATTTTGAGGATGAAAATCCCAAAATTTTGAGGGGAAAACCCCCAGAATTTGGAGGAAAAAAAATCCCAAAAATTCAAGGGAAATCTCCAAACTTTTTAGGGGAAAACCCCAAGATTTTGAGGGAAAAACTCCAAAATTTGGAGGGGAAAATCCCAAGATTTTGAGGTAAAACCACCAAAATTTTGAAGGGAAATCCCTGAAATTTTGAGGTGAAAACCCCAAAATTTTGAGGAGAAAACCCCAAAAGTTTTAGGGGAAAATCAAGATTTTGAGGGAAAACCCCCAGGATTTTGAGGAGGAAAATCCCAAAATTTTGAGGGGAAAACCCCAAGATTTTGGAGGAAAAATATCCCAAAAATTCAAGGGAAAGCTCCCAGGATTTTGAGGCAAAACCTCCAAAATTTTAAGGTAAAACCCCCAAAATTTTAAAATCAAAACCCCCAAATTTTTGGGGTAAAACCTGGGACGGGAACCCCCAAGATTTATGGGACAGGGAGGGTAAAAAAAAGCAGATTTTGGGGGTCAAAATGCAGATTTTGGGGCTGAAAAAGCAAATATTGGGATACGGGGAGGAAATTGTGAGCTAAAAAATCAGATTTTGGTGTCTGGGTGCAGATTTGGGGGTGAAAATGAAGATTTTGGGGGAGAAATGGAGATTTTGGGGTGAGGGGGAGAAATTGTGAGGTGAAAAGGGGAGATTTTGGTGCCTGAGGGGCAAATTTGGGACAAAAAATGCTGATTTGGGGGCAAAAATGGGGAAATTTGAGGCTGAAAGCGTCAAATTTGGGGCAGAAAAGCAAAATTGGGGTGAAATGGGGCTGGTTTGGGGTAAAAATGGTAAATTTGGGGTGAAAAAGGTGAATTTGGGGTAAAAAGGTCGAATTTGAGGTGACAAAGTTGAATTTGGGGTGAAAATGGTAAATTTGGGGTGGAAAAGTTGAATTTGGGGTAAAAAAGGTCAAATTTCGGGGTGGAAAAGTTGAATTTGGGGTAAAAAAGTCAAATTTTGGGGTGGAAAAGATGAATTTGGGGTAAAAATGTAAAATTTGAGCGCGTGGAAAAGTTGAATTTGGGGTAAAAAAGTCAAATTTTTTGGGGTGAAAAAGTTCAATTTGGGGTAAAAAAGGTCGAATTTGAGGTGAAAAAGTTGAGTAAAAAGGAAATTAAAAAACAAAAATTTGGGGTAAAAAGGTCAAATTTGGGGTGAAAAAGTTGGATTTGGGGTAAAAAAGGTCAAATTTGGGGTGAAAAAGTTGGATTTGGGGGTAAAAAAGGTCTAATTTGAGGTGAAAGAGTTGAATTTGGGGTAAAAAAAGTCAAATTTTGGGGTGGAAAAAGATGAATTTGGGGTAAAAAAAGTCAAATTTGGCGTGGGGAAAAGTTGAATTTGGGGTAAAAAAAGGTCAAATTTTTGGGGAAAAAGTTGGATGTGGGGTAAAAAGGTCCAAATTTGAGGTGAAAAAGTTGGATGTGGGGTAAAAAAAGGTCGAATTTGGAGGTGAAAAAAAGTTGAATTTGGGGTAAAAAAAGTAAAATTTGGCGGGAAAAAGTTGGATTTGGGGTAAAAAAGGTCAAATTTCGGGGTGGAAAAGTTGGATTTGGGAAGGAGAGGAAAACACCAAAGAGGAGAAAAAACCCTCGGGGGGAACTCACCGGGTGTCCGGTGTGTCCGGTGTGTCCGGCGGTGTCCGGGAGTGTCCGGCGGTGTCCGGGGTGTCCGGGAGCTGCGGGAGCCGAGCCGGCAATGAGCGAGCGAGCCCCGCAGCCGGGAAGGGCCTCGGGCCCGCCCCTCCCTTGCCAAGGGCGCTTCAGGGGAGGGGAGGAGGAGGAGGAGGAGGAGGAGGAGGAGGAGGGAGGAGGGAAGGGGAGGAGAGGAGGAGAACAGGGGGAAGGAGAGAAGAAAGCACCGGGCAGGGGCGCTCCTCCCCGCCCCGCCCGCCGGTGGAACCCCAAACTCGGCTTTGGAACCCCAAATCTGCCTTTGGAACCCCAAATCTGCCTTTGGAACCCCAAACTCGGCTTTGGGGTCATCAAATTCACACTTTGTACCCCAAATCTGCCTGTGGAACCCCAAATCCGCATCTGGAATAATCAAATTCACATTTTGCACCCCAAATCTGCTTTGGAATCATTAAATCCACACTTTGCACCCCAAATTTGCCTGTGGAACCCCAAATCTGCATCTGGAAACATCAAATTCACACTTTGCACCCCAAATCTGCTTTGGAATCATCAAATTCACACTTTGTACCCCAAATCTGCATCTGGGACCATCAAATCCTCACTTTGTACCCCAAATCTGCCTGTGGAACCCCAAATCTGCCTTTGGAACCCCAAATCTGCTTTGGAATCGAAAAATCCCAAGATTTTTGAGGGAAAAACCCCAAGTTTTAGAGGAAAATCTAAAATTTTTTGAGGAAAACCCCAAGATTTTGGAGGAAAGAAAAAATCCCAAAAATTCAAGGGAAAGCTCCCAGGATTTGAGGGGTAAAACCCCAATATTTTAAAAATCAAAACCCCCAAATTTTGAGGTGAAACCCCAAATTTGTTGAAAATAATGAATTTTGAGGCCAAACCCGCAGGATTTGAGGTGGAAACCCCAAAATTTTGAAGAAAAAACCCCAACAGTTTTAGGGAAAAACCAAGATTTTTGAGGAAAGAACCCCAAATTTTTGGAAAAACCATGAAACTTTAAAGGGAAAAAATAGAAACTTTTGAAGGAAAACCAAGATTTGAGGAAAACCCTGGGATTTTGAGGATGAAAATCCCGAAAATTTTAAGAGGAAAACCCCAAAATTTGAGAGAAACCCCAAAAAAGTTTTTGGGGAAAAAAATCAAGATTTTGAGAGGGAAGGCCCAGGATTTTTGAGGGAGGAAAATCCCAAAATTTTGAAGGGAAAACCCCAGAATTTGGAGGAAAAAAAATCCCAAAATTCAGGAAATCTCCAAACTTTTTGAGGAAAACCCCAAGATTTTGAAGGAAAAACTCAAAATTTGGAAGAAAATCCCAAGATTTTGAGGTAAAACCACAAAATTTGAAGGGAAGGTATCCCTGAAATTTTTTTGGTGAAAAACCAAAATTTTGAGGGAGAAAACCCCCAAAGTTTTGGGGGAAAATCAAGGAGATTTTTGAGGAGAAAACCCCTGACGGATTTTGAAGGAGGAAAATCCCAAAATTTTCGAGGAGGGAAACCCAGATTTTGGAGAAAAAATCCCAGAATTCAAGGGAAAGCTCCCAGAGTTTTTGAGGTAAAACCTCCAAAATTTTTAAGGTAAAACAAAAATTTTAAAATCTAAAACCCCAAGTACAGGGTAAAACCTGTACGGGAACCCCAAGATTTATGGGACAGATTTTGGGGTCCAAAATGCAGATTTTGGGGGGTAAAATGCAAATAACTGGGATATGGGGAGAAAAAATTGTGAGGAGTAAGAACCAGATTTTGGTGATATGGGTGCACAGGTGGGGTGAAAGCTGGAGAAGTTTGGGGAGAAATGGAGATTTTGGGGTGAGGGAGAAAGTGTGAGGAGAAAAGGGGAGATTTGGTGCCTGAAGACAGGGTGGGACAAAATGCTGATTTGGGGGACAAAATGGGAGGTGAGGCTGACGTCAAAGTGAGACAGAAAAAAAAGCAAATTATGGGGTGAAATGGGGCTGGTTTGGGGGTAAAATGAAGCCGGGGTGAAAAAGTTGGATTTGGGGTAAAAAAAAGTCAAATTAAGGGTGAAAAAGTTGGATTTGGGGTAAAAAGTTGTTAAATTCGGGATTGGAAAAGAAGTTGAATTTGGAAATTAAAAAGTCAAATTTGTGATTGGAAAAAGATGAATTTGGGGTAAAAAGGTAAAATTTGGAGTGGAAAAGAAGTTTGGGGTAAAAGATGTAAATTGTTGGCATGGAAAGAAGGTTGAATTTGGGGTGAAAAAGTCAATTTTGGGGTTGAAAGATAATTTGGGGTAAAAAGGTCAAAATTTGGGGTGAAAAGAAGGGTTAGTTGGGGTAAAAAGGTCAAATTTGGGGTGAAAAAGTTGGATTTGGGGTAAAAAAAGGTAAATTTGGGGGTGGAAAAAGTTGGATTTGGGGTAAAAAAAGGTTGTAAAGGTGGTGAAAGAGTGATGGGTAATTTGGGGGTGGTTGTTGGTAAAAAGGTCAAATTGTTTGGGGTGGAAAAAGAGAATTTAAGGGGTAAAAAGTAGAGGGCGTGGAAAAAAGTTAATTTAGGGTAAAAAGTCAAATTTTAGAAGGGGGAAAAGTTGGATATTAAGGGGAAAAGGTCAAATTTGGGGTGAAAAAGATGGGTGTGGGGTAAAAAAATTAGAATTTGAGGTTGAAAAAGTTGGATTTGGGGAGTAAAAAAAGTAAAAATTTAGCTTTGAAAAAGTTGGATTTGGGGGTAAAAGATCAGAATGGGAGTGGAAAAGTTGGATTTGGGAAGGAGAGAAAACACCAAAAGGAGAAAAACCCTCGGGAGAACTCACCAGGTGTCCAGGGTATCGTGTCAGTAATGATCCCGGTGTCAGTGTCGGAGGGGTGTTCGGTGTCGACGGTGTGGTGTCCGGGTATCCGGGAGCTGCGGGGAGCCGAGCCGGCAATGAGCGAGCGGGCCCCGCACGGGAAGAACCCGCACACCCGCCCCCGCCAAGGGCGTTTCAGGAGGAGGGAGGGAGGGAGGGAGGGAGGAGGGGAAGAAGAAGAGGGAGGAGGAGGAGGAGGGAGGAGGGAGGAGGGAGGGAGGAGGAGAGGGAGGAGGGAGGAAGGAGGGGAGAACCAGGGACGCACCGGGCAGGGGCCGCTCACTCCCCCCCCCACCCGCCGGTGGAACCCCAAACTCGCACAGGCCCCTTCCCGCTGGAGACCCCAAATCTGCCTAACCCCAAACTCCTTTAGAACACCAAACTCCGCTTTGGGGTCACCAAGTCGCACTTTGGAACCCCAAATCTGCCTGTGGAACCCCAAATCCGCATCTGGAATAATCAAATTCACATTTGCACCCCAAATCTGCTTGGAATCATTAAATCCCACACACTTTGCACCCCAAATTTGCCTGTGGAACCCCAAATCTGCATCTGGAAACATGAAATTCACACTTTGCACCCTCTGCTTAACACCATTCACACTTTGTACCCCAAATCTGCATCTGGGACCATCAAATCCTCACTTTGTACCCAAAATCACCTGCCATTGGAACCCCAAATCTGCCGGTGGAACCCCCATCTGCTTTGGAATCATCAAATCACACACTTTTACCCCAAATCTGCCCTGTGGAACCCCAAAATCTGCCTGTGGAACCCCAACTGCTGGAATCATCAAATCCACACTTTGCACCCTACATCTGCATCTGGAACCACCAAATCCCCACTTTGGAACCCCAAATCTCACTTTGGCACCCCAAACCTGCATACTTTGGAAACCCCAAATCTACATGTGGAACCATCAAATTCACTTTGCACCCGCAAATCACGCACTGGTGCACCCCCAAACCTGCATGTGGAACCCCAAAACTCCACCTGTGGAATCATCAAATTCACACTTTGTGCACCCCAAATCTGCATACCGGTGGAACCCAAATCGCCTGGTACCTGTGGACCCCACACCCGCAACTGGGCCCATCAGCGGCACCCCACATCTGCACCCCAAATCTGCAGTCTGGGACCACCAAATTCACACCCTTGCGCAACACCCCAAATCCCTCACTTTGCACCCCAAACCTGCATCTGGAACCCCAAACCACACCTGTGGAATCATCAAATTCACACTTTGCACCCCAAATCTGCATCTCGAACCCCAAATCTGGCTGTGGAACCCCAAAAGCTTCGACTTTGGAATGCTTTATCAAATTCACACTTTGTAAAAACCAAATCTGCCTTTGAACCCCAAATCTGCATCTGGAACCCCAAATCCATCTGGAATAATCAAGAGCCACACACTTTGTACCCCAAATCTGCTTTGGAATCATTAAATCCACACCTTTACACCCCAGAATTTGCCTGTGGAACCCCAAATCTGCATCTGGAAACATCAAATTCACACTTTGCACCCCAAATCTGCTGTGGAACACCAAATCCGCACTTTGGACCCAACATCAATGCCTGTAGGCACCCCACCCCAGCTCGGCTTTGGAATCTCAAATCCTCACGTTGCACCCCAAATCCACACTTTGCACCCCTAAATCTGCCTCTGGAACCCCAAATCTGCATCTGGAACCATCAAATCCTCACTTTTATGCACCCCAAATCCCTACTGTGGAGCCCCATCCTGCATCTGGAACCATCAAATCCTCACTTTGTAACCCAAATCTGCCTGAAACTGGAACCCCACCATCTGCATCTGGAACCCACAAATCCATCCTGTGGAACCCCAAATCTGCCTGTGTGGAACCCCCAAATCTGCTCTGGAAACATCAAATTCACACTTTGCACCCCAAATCTGCACTCCGCACGACCAACACATCACCTTGAACCCCAAATCCACCTGTGGAATCAAATTCACTTTACACCCCAAAATCTGCCTCTGGAACCCCAAATCCGCATTGGAATCATCAAATCCCACACTTTGCACCCCAAATCTGCATCAAGACCATCAAATTCACACTTTTAACCCCAAATCCTCACTTTTGCACCCCAAACCTGCATTGGAACCCAAATCCACCTGTGGAAACATCAAATTCACACTTTGCACCCCAAATCCTCACTTGCACCCCAAACCTGCATCTGGAACCCCCAAATCTTACCTGTGGAACCCCAAACTCGACTTTGGAATCATCAAATTCACACTTTGTACCCCAAATCTGCCTTTAGAACCCCAAATCACCATCCTAGGGAACCCAAATCGCATCTGGAGTAATCAAATTTCACACTTTACACCCCAAATCTGCTTTGGAATCATTAAATCCACACACTTGTACCCCAAATTTGCCTGTGGAACCCCAAGTCCTGCATCTGGAAACATCAAATTCACACTTTGCACCCCAAATCTGCTTTGGAATCATCAAATCCACACTTTGTACCCCCAAATCTGCTTTGAATCATCAATTCACCTTTGTACCCAAGTCTGCCTGTGGAACCCCAAACTCGACTTTGGAATCATCAAATCCTCCCGTTGCACCCCAAATCCACACTTTGCACACCTAAATCTGCCTCTAGGAACCCCAAATCTGCATCTGGAACCATCAAATCCTCACTTTGTACCCCAAATCTGCCTGTAGGAACCCAAAATCTGCTTTGGAATCATCAAATCCCACACTTTTGTACCCCAAATCACCCGGTGGAACCCCAAATCTGCCTCTGGAACCCCAAATCTGCCTGTGGAACCCAAATCAGCCTGTGGAACCCCCAAATCTGCTGTGGAACTAAATCTGCATCTGGAATCATCAAATCCTCACTTTGCACCCCAAATCCTCACTTTGTACCCCAAGTTACCTGCATCTGGAACCCCCCAAATCCACCTGTGGAATCATCAAATCCACACTTTGCACCCCAAATCGCACATCTCGGAACCCCCAAATCTAGCAGCGGAGACCCCAAATCCCACATCTGGAAACATCAAAAACCTCACTTTGCACCCCAAATCTCTGCTTTGGAACCCCAAATGCACCTTTGGAACCATCAATCCGTATCTGGAGCCCTCAAATTCCCGCTTTTAGCCCCAAATCGACGCTGCTGCTTCATCCGCCCTTTGCACCCACATAAATTACGCCTTTTTTTATCTCAACAGTTTCCCTTTGGAACCACAAATCTAGAGTTTGCACTCCCAAATTTCACGTTTTTCACCCACACAAATCCCGCTTTTGCACCCAAAAATTTGCCCTTTTACACCCCAAATTCAACTTTTTGACCCCAAATCCACATTTTCACCCCAAATTCTGCCTTTTTGCACCCCAAATCTGAATTTTCAACCCCCCAAATTCAACTTTTGCACCCCCAAATTCAACTTTTTCACTCTAAATTCTACTTTTTCCACCCCCAAAAGAGAGGGTTTGACTTTTTCACCCCAAATTCAAGCTTTGGACACCCCAAAAAGGTGACTTTCTTCACCCCAAAATCTGCTTTTGAACCCCCAAAATTTGACTTTTTCACTCCACAAATCTGACATTTTATACCCCAATATCATCCTGTTGCACCCAAAATCTGCCTGCCTTTTGAACCCCAAAATTCAACTTTTCACCCCAAATCTCGCGCTTTTTACCCCTTAAATTGACATTTTATTTACTTTCAAAAATTTGAGCTTTTTCACTCACAAATCTGACTTTTTACCCCAAAAAATCAACTTTTCACCCCAAAAATCTGCTTTTGAACCCCAAAACTTGACCTTTTTCCCCCAAAAAACAGCTTTTCACCCCAAAATTTGACATTTTGCACCCCAAAATTTGACTTTTTAACCCCAAATTTTAGAGTTTTTCACCCCAAAATCTGCCTCTAGCACCCCCAAACCCACCTCTTTTCACCCCACTTTGCCATTTTACCCCAAATTTGGCAGCTTTCAGCCTCAAATTTCCCCATTTAACCACCCCAAAATCAGCACTTTTTTGTCCCAAATTTGCCCCTCAGGCACCAAGAATCTCCCCTTTTCACCTCACAATTTCTCCCCCCCTCACCCCAAAATCTCCCTTTCCCCCCAAAATCTTCATTTTCACCCCAAATCTGCAGCCAGACACCAAAAATCTGATTTTTTACCTCACAATTTCCTCCCCCATATCCCAATATTTGCTTTTTCAGCCCCAAATCTGCATTTTACCCCCAAAATCTGCTTTTTCACCTCAAGATTTTCCTCCCTCAACCCCCAAATTTGTCTTTTTAGCCCAAAATCCACCCCAGACCCCAAAAAGAATCTGCATTTCTCACCTCCAAAATCTGTTCAGCGCTGCTACCTCAGGGTTTCCTCCCAAACCAAAATTTGCATTTTTAACCTCAAAATCTGCATTTTTTACCTCAAAATTTCCACTTTTTACCTCTACTGATTTCCTCCCAATGCTCCAAAATCCCATTAAAGCCCACGCCAAAACACAACCTTTTTCACCTCAAAATTTCACACTTTTCACCTCAAAATCTGCACTTTCTTCACTTCAGGATTTCCCTCCCAATCGCCAAAAATCTGCCTTTTACACGCCAAAATCCTCTTTCTAACCTCAAAATCTCAACTTTTTACCTCGCGATTTCCTCCCAATCCCAAACTCTTACCCCAAATCCCAAAATCTGCACTTTTCACCTCAAAATTTTTCACTTTTCACCTCATAAAAACCTGCGCACTTTTTACGTCAGGATTTCCTCCCAATCCCCAAAATCTGCCCTTTTCCACCTCAAAACCCTTTTTTGACCTCAAAATATCTGCATCTCTACCTCAAAATCTCAACGCATTTTACCTCACGATTTCCTCCACACACCACAGTAACTCTTCCCCAGGTCCCCAAAATCTGCACACTTCACCTCATAATTTCCACTTTTCACCTCAAAAGTATCTGCACTTTTTTCCCTCAGGATTGCCCTCCAACCCCAAAATCTGCTATTTCCACCTCAAAATCCTCTTTTTTTACCTCAAAATCTCTCAACTTTTACGTCAAAATCTCCCACTTTTTACTTCACGATTTCCTCCCTACACCCAAAAATCTACCCCAGAGGCCAAAATTGCTGCACTTTTCACCTCAAAATTTCCACTTTTCACCTCAAAATCTGCACTTTTTACTTCAGGATTTCCTCCCAACCCCAAAAAATCCACCTTGCAACCCGGCCTAAAATCCTATGCTCTTTTTACCTCAAAAAGCTCAACTTTTTTCCTCAAAAATCTCCACTTTTTGACTCACGATTTCCTCCCACACCCACCGAACTCTGCCCCACAGCCCAAAATCTGCACTTTCACCTCAAAATTTCCTTTTTCACCTCAAAATTTCCACTTTTCACCTTCAAAATCTGCCCTTTCTAACTTCAGGATTTCCTCCCAATCCCCAAAATCTGCCTTTTTTCACCCCAAAAACCCCACTTCTTTCCCTAAACCCGCGCTTTTCCTCTCTCAAACCCTGCACGCGTTTTCCCTCAACGACTTCCCTCCACCACCCGCCCCAAGGGTTCCCTCAGAACCCCAAAAAAATTAAGCCTTTTTCCCCTCAAATTCCGCACTTTACCTTCTGCCCAAATTCACACCTTTTCCACCCAAATTCAGCCCCTTTTCCCTCACAGCTCCACACCTGGACCCAGGAATTCTCAGTTTTCACCCCAAAATCCTTTCCCCAGAAGTCAAAATCTGCTTTTTTTAACCTCAAAATCGGCTCCTTTTACCTCAGAATTTCCTTTCACTCCCCAGAACCTGCCCAAGATCCCAAAAATCTGCACTTTTCAACTCAAAATCTGCACACCTTTTCACCTCAAAAAATCTGCCTGTTTCACCTCAAAATCCTCTTTTTAACCTCAAAATCTCAACATTTTACCTCACGATTTCCTCCCAATCCCCAAAATCTGCCCCACAGCCCAAAATCTGCACTTTTCACCTCAAAATTTCCACTTTTCACCTCAAAATCTGCACTTTCTTCCTTCAGGATTTCCTCCCAATCCCCAAAATCTACCTTTTTCACCTCAAAATCCTCTTTTTAACCTCAAACCCTCAACTTTTACCTCACGATTTCCTCCCACAAAAACCACAAACTCGGCCCCAGAGCCCAAAATCTGCACTTTTCACCCCAAAATTTCCACTTTTCACCTCAAAAATCTGCACTTTTTACTTCAGGTTTATTTCTCCCAATCCCCAAATCTGCTCTTTTCACCCCCAAAGTCTCCTCTTTTTTACCTCAAAATCTCCACTTTTTACCTCACGATTTCCTCCCAATGCCCAAAATCAGCCCCAGACCCCAAAAATCTGCACTTTTCACACCAAAATCTATTTTTTTCTCAAAATCTCCACTTTTAACATCAGGATTTCTTTGGAAATACCCAAAAATCTGCCTTTTCCCTCAAAATCTCCACTTTTTACCTCACGATTTCCTCCCACACCACAAACTCTGTCCCAGAGCCCAAAATCTGCACTTTTTTCACCCCAAGTTTCCACTTTTCACCTCAAAATCTGCACTTTCTTACTTCAGGATTTCCTCCCAATCCCCAAAATCCGCCTTTTAAACCTCAAAAATCCTCTTTTTTACCTCAAAATCTCCACTTTTTACCTCACGATTTCCTCCCCATCACACTGAAATCTGCCCCAGAGCCCAAAATCTGCACTTTTCACCTCAAAATCTGCACTTTTTTCCTTGAGGGTTGTCCCCTCCCCCCAATGGCAAAATCCTCTTCTTTTACCTCAAAATCTGCTTTTTTACCTCAAAATCTCAACTCTTTACCTCACGATTTCCTCCTACACCCAAAAATCTGCCCCAGAGCCCAAAATCTGCAACTTTTCACCTCATAAACCTGTGTACACTTTTTTCCTTCAGGATTTTCCTCCCAATCCCCAAAATCTGCCTTTTTTTTCACCCCAAAACACCACTTTTTCCCTCAAACCCCGCACGTTTTTCCTCTCAAACCCTGCGCGTTTTTCCCCTCACGACTTCCTCCAACGCGCCCCAAACGTTCCCTCAGAACCCCAAAGGTTCGCCTTTTTCCCCTCAAATTCCGCCTTTTCTGCCCAAATCCCGCCTTTTCCACCCCAAACTCAGCCCTTTTTCCCTCACAACCTCCCTGCCCTGCCCCAAATTTTCCCTTTTTTCACCCACAAGGAGATTGCGCCCCCCCCCCACCCGAGCTCCGTGCGGCGGCATTCCGCGGGACGTGGGGCGGAGCTTGCAATGATGACGTCACCACCCACCCCCGAGTGGGCGGAAGCCTTAAAGGGCGCAACGCCGCGAGTTTATCACACAAAAATGATTCACGGTGGGGGGCCACCGGGTTTGGGTTCCCGGGGCGAGATTTTGGGGTTCCGAGGGATTTTGGGTTCCCGAGTGCATTTAGGTTTTTTGAGGGGTGATCTTGCGAATTTTGGGGTGCCTCAGGTGTATTTTGGGGTTCTGGGGGGTCAGTTTTGGGCTCGAGGGGGGGGCAAACTTTGGGGGTTCAGGGTCAATTTTGGGGAATCGCTTTTTGGGGTCCCGAGGCAATTTGGTGTGGGGTTCGGGGCTCCAGTTGGGGTTTGGGTCGTTTGCCGGGGGGTTTCTGGGGGGATTGGGGGTTCTGGGGGCATTTTTTTGGGGTTCAGGGCCAATTTTGGATGCCCGGGATCAATTTTGGGGTTCAGGGGGGCACATTTTCGGAGCTCAGGGGGTTTTTGGGGAGTCCCACCCCCATGTCGGGGAGGAATTTGGGAACTTTGGGGTCATTTTGGGGTCCCCTGAGGGGATATGGGGACAATGCCGGGGGGATTTTGGGGCTCGGGATGAATTTGGGAACCATTCCGCAGCTTTTGGGGGCACTTAAAGAGGTTTTGGGGTTTCCTCCCTCCCGACCGATTTTTGGGTTTTTGGGGTCTCCCTCTCCCCACCTCCCATTTCGGGTTTTGGTTTTAGGATTTTCTTCAGACTTTTAGGATTTTGGGTTTTTTTTTGGGGTTTTCCTCCCCCCTCCCTTTTGGATTTTGAGACGGGATTTTTTATATTTAGGATTTTCTCCCCCACTCCCATTTAGGATTTTTTAGAATTTTTGGGGTTTTCTCCTTCCCAACCCCATTTGGGAATTTAGGATTTTTAGGATTTCCTTCCCCCTGAAGCTTTTGGGGTTTTTTAGGATTTTTTAGGATTTTCCTGTTTTCTCCCTCCCCCACCCCATTTTGGGATTATTTCCAGGAATTTTTAGGGTTTGCTTTTCCCACTCCCTTTTGTTTTTTGGTTTTTGTAGGATATTTTCCGTTTTTCCTCCTCCCCCCACTCCCATTTTAGGATTTTTTTAGATTTTTCACCCCCGGCTTTTTAGGATTTTTTAGGATTTTAGGATTTTTCGTTTTTTCAGGATTTTTAAGGATTTTTTAGGATTTTTAGGATATATTTTCCTCTCCCCCACTCCCTTTTTAGGTTTTTAAGTTTTTTAGGATTTTTAGGATTTTTTAGGTTTTTAGGATTTTTTGGATTTTTTGGATTTTTAGGATATATAGGATTTTCAGGATTTTTTAGGTTTTTTGTTTTTAGGATTTTCAGGATTTTCCACCTCCCCCCCACTCCCCATTTTACGGATTTTCAGGATTTTTTAGGATTTTTAGGTTTTTTGGTATTTTTTTAGGGATTTTTCAGGGTTTTCCCTCTCTCTCCTACACACACTCCCCATTTTGGGATTTTTAAATTTTTTGTAGGATTTTTAAGGATTTGATAGGATATTTTTAGGATTTTTTAGGTTTTTTCAGGATTTTTGATTTTTTCAGGATTTTTAAGATTTTTTTAGGATTTTTAGGAGTTTTAGGATTTTTAGGATTTTTGGATTTTTTCAGGATTTTCCTCTCTCTTTCCCCCCCCCTCCATTTTAATTTGGATTTTTTAGGTTTTTTTAGGATATTTTTATTTTAGGTTTTTTGTTTTGGATTTTTAGGATTTTTAGGTTTTTTTGGAATTTTTTTTTTTAGGTTTTCAGGATTTTTTGCTCCCCTCATAGTTGTTTTTTTGGATTTTTAGGATTTTTAGGATATTTAAAGTTTTTTTTGTCTCCCGTCCCATTTTAGGATTTTTTAGGATTTTTAGGTTTTTTTTAGGGATTTTTAGGATATTCAGGATTTTCGGATTTTAAGGAATTTCAGGGTTTTTGGATGTAATTTTAGGATATTTAGGATAAGGAATTTTAGATTTTTATATTTTTGGATTTTTAGGATATTTAGGTATTTTTTAGATTTTCAGGATATTTAAGGATTTCAGGATATTTTTAGGTTTTAGGATATTTCAGGATATTTTAGGATACATTTCAAATATTTCAGGAATTTCAGGATATTTTGGGATATTTGAGATATTTCAGGATATTTCAGGGTATGTTTCAGGATATTTCAGAGATATTTTAGGATTTTTTAGGATATTTCAGAGAGGTTTTTAGGTTTAGGATATTCAGAATATTTAAGGAATATTTCAGATAATCAAGGATATTTAGGATATTTTAGATTTTAAGGAATGGGTATTTCGAGATTTTTAGGAATTTCAGGGATATTTCAGGGATATTTACAGGTTTTTAGGATATTTAAGGATATTTAAAGATATTTTCAGGGATATTTTGGGGTATTTCAGCATATTTTCCAGGATATTTCAGGATATTTAGGGATATTTCAGGATATTTTGGATTTTTTAGGATATTTAAGAGTATTTTTGGGGGATTTAGGGTATTTTAGGATATTTCAGGATATTCAGGATATTTCAGGATATTTTCAGAATTTTTTAGGATATTTCAGGATATTTTCAAGGGTATTTCAGGTTTTTCAGGATATTCTCAGGATATTTTTGGATATTTGAGGATATTTCAGGATATTTAGGGAATTTCAGGATATTTTAGGGTATTTTTAGGATATTTTTAGGATATTTAAGGATATTGTATTAAGGATATTTATTTAGGAATATTTAAGGGAATTTGTAGGATATTTGTTGGGATATTTAGGGTATTTTCAGAAATATTTGGATTTTAGGATATTTCAGGATTTTTAGGATTTGGAGTATTTCAGAATTTAGATATTTAGGATATTTTAGGATTTTAGGAGTATTTTGGGAATTTCAGGATATTTCAGGATTTTTAGTATTTAGGATATTATTCAAGGGATTTTGGGATATTTCTGGGATATTCAGGATATTTAAGGAATTTCAGTAGGATATTTCAGGGATTTTAGGGGATATTTTTAGGATATTTAAGGGTATTTTAGGATATTTCAGGGATATTTCAGGTATTTCAGGTTTGGATATTTTTGATTTTTCAGGATATTTTAGGATTTTCGGATATTATGGATATTTAAGGATATTCGGGCTTTGGTGTGGGTATTCAAGGATATTTCAGGATATTTCAGGATATTTCAGGATATTTTAGGATATTTTTCAGGATTTCCCCACCCCCGCTCCCATGGGACCCGTTAGTCCCTCCCGCTCCACCCTGCGCTGTCCGGGGCTCCCACACGGGCTCAGGGGCTCCCATGGGCCCGGCCCCTCCCCTCCCCTCCCCCTCCCCGTGACCTTCTCGGGTCCCCTTTGCCGCTTGGGGCCGAAATAAGCCCCGCCCCTCCCCACCCACCCCCAGCGCCCTGGAGCAGCCGCCTCAATTTTGGGGTTTTCCTTCAACTTTTAAGGGGTTTTTTCCATCGATTTTTGGGGTTTTCCCTCGATTTTGGGGACCCCCCCTCACCCAAATTCTAATTTGGAGCCCTCCCCATTTTTTGTGGCCCCTCCCCCATTTTTGGGACCCCCCACCCAAATTCCCCAATTTTGGGCCCCTCCCCAAATTTTTAGGGACCCCCAACCCAAATTCTCAGTTTTTAGAGACCCCCACCCCAAATTCCCAAATTTTTTAGGGACCCCCCACCCAGTACAAACCAGTGGACTGCGTCGGCAGCCAGGATGCCAGAGGCCTGCGATGCGCTGAAGCGATGGCCTGGTGTAGCTCAAGTCCCATTCCCAGTACAAGCCAGTATAACCCAGCACAAACCGAGTATAACCCATTGCAAACTAGTGGATACCGGGCAGCCAGGATACCTGCCGGGGCCACGATGCGTGGGCGATGGCCCCACGTGTATCCCAGTCATTCCCAGTGTACAAACCAGTATAACCCAGCACAAACCGAGCATAGAAAGCTTGCAGTACAAACCAGTATAAGCCAGGACTAAATTAGGACAGCGCAGGATGCCCTTGCGGGGGCCACGATGCGGCATGGGCGATGGCCGGCCACTCCTTCTTCTGCTTCGGGGGTCAGCGTCACGGGAGGCGACATCCCGCAGCCGGCGCACTGAGGGGACAGCGGTGATGGGGGAGGCACTGGGGGGCACCTGGGAGTGAACCTGGGAGTGATGGGGAGGGACTGGGGGCACTAGGGAGGAACTGGGGGCACTGGGAGTGAACTGGGATGATGGGGAGGGACTGGGAGCACTGGTGGATGGGAACTGGGAGGCACCTGAAGGTGAACTGGGGGGCACTGGGGTGAACTGGGGGGGCACTGGGAGGAACTGGGAGGCATGGAATTGTGGCTGGGAGGGACTGGGGGCACCGGGAGTGAACTGAGGGAGCACTACGGGTGAGTGATCTGGAGGCACTGGGGTGAACTGGGAGTTGATGGGAGGAGCACTGGGGGCACTGGGAGGAACTGGGGAGATGGGGCACTGGGAGGGACTGGGGCACGGGGAACTGGGAGGCACTGGGAGGGACTGGGGCACTGGGATGAACTGGGAGGACTGGGGAGCATAGGGAGTGACTGGGGAGGGACTGGGGGTAACTGGGAGTGAACTGGGAGGGACTGGGGAACTGGGAGGGAACTGAGTGGACTGGGGCACTGGGAGTGAACTGGGAGGACTGGGGGGCACTGATAGCTGGAGCACTGGGTGGGCTTTGGAGTGAACTGGGGAGGACTGGGAGGGTTGAACTGGGAGGAACTGGGGGCACTGGGAGTGAACTGGGAGCTGGGGTGAACTGGGGTGGACTGGGGGAACTCGGGAGTGAACTGGGGGCACTGGGAGGAACTGGGAGGGCACTGGGAGCACTGGGAGGAACTGGGAGCACTGGGAGAGAACTGGGAAGTGAACTGGGGGCGGCACTGGGGGGCATGGGGACATCCTGACAGCGGTGACGGTCACTGGGGGTGTAGTGACATCATCGGTCCCACACCGGGGGGTCCCCAGAAAGGGAGTGGGAGGCGGGACTGGGGAGGACTCTGGGAGAGACTGAAAAAGGTCAGAGAGCACTGGGGAAGGGACTGGGGGCACTGGGAGGAGATAAGTAGGGCACTGATAAGGACTGGGGCACTGGAGTGGGAACTGGGAGGGAGACTTCGGGGACACTGAGGGGACTGGGAGGGACTGGGAGGGGACTGGGAACACTGGGAGGACTGGGAGTGAGAGGAGGACTGGGAGGGCACTGGGAGGAGACTGGGGACACTGGGAGTGAACTGGGAGGGACTGGGAGGAGACTGGGACTGAACTGGGGACACTGGGTGGGGACTGGGAACACTGGGAGGGAACTGGGAGGAGACTGGGGGAGGGACTGAGGGGGACTGGGAGTGGTCTGTGGGACACCGGAGGGGGACTGGAAACACTTGCTGAGGGCAACTGTGTGTGGCGCTGGGAGGGGACTGGGAACACTGGGAGGGGACTGGGGAGGACACTCAGAGGACACTGGGGGACTGGGAGGACTCGGAGTGGTCTGGGGACAGCTAGGGAGGGGGACTGGAAACACTGGGAGGGGACTGGGGGGCACTGGGAGGGTCCTGGGAGGACTGGGAGGAGACTCGGGAGTGGTCGAGGACACTGGGAGGAGTACTGGGGAGGACTGGGAGGGGAGTGGGAGGGGGAACTGGGGACACTAGGGGACATACCGGAATGGACTGGGAGGGGACTGGGAGGAGCACTGGGGACACTCGGGAGGGGACTGGGGACACACTGGGTGTGGACTGGGAGGAGACTGAGAGAATTGGGAGGGAACTGGGAAGTAGACCTGGGGGGCACTAGGGACTGGACTGGGGCACTGGGACGGGACACAGGGGGGCACTGGAGGGGACTGGGGGCACTGGGACTGGACTGGGGGCACTCGGACTGGACTGGGGGCACTGGGACCGGGACTGGGGGCACTGGGACTGGACTGGGGGCACTGGAGCCGGGACTGGGGGCACTGGGAGGACACTGGGAGAACACTGAGGACGGACTGGGGAGTGAACTGGGGAGGGGACTGTGGACACTGGGGAGGGACTGGGAGGGCACCCTGGGAACGCCGGGACTGGGGAGAGTACACTGGGGACATAGGGAATGGGAGCCACTGGGAATGGACTCGAGGCACTGGGACGGGACTGGGGGGCACTGGGAGGGCACTGGGGGCACTGGGAGGAGAGAGCAGCTGGAGGGCACTGATAAGGACTGGGAGCACTGGGAGGGCACTGGAGTGAACTGGGGAGGAGAAGCCGCGAGATTTTTGGGAAGAACCCCGGGATTGGGAGGTGGAACCCCGGGATTTGAGGGGGGAAAAAACTCAGGAAGTTTTCAGGGAAACCCCCCAGGATTTGAGTGGGAAACCCCCAAGATCTGAAAGGAAAACCAAATTTTTAAGGGAAAACCCCAAAATTTTAGGGGAAACCCAAAGATTTTGAAGGGGAAACCTCCAAGATTTTTGCAGGAAACCTTCAAGATTTTGAGTCAAACCCCAAGATTTTTAGGGGAAAAAACTAAATTTTTGAGGGGAAAAATCCAAGATTTCGAGGGCGAAATTCCCCAGGAGTTTAATGGTAACCCCAAGGATTTTAAGGGGAAAACCCCAAGATTTTGAGGGGAAACTCCAAAATTTTGAAGGGAAATCTAAGTTTTCAAATTCCCTGGATTTTGAGGGAGAAATCCCAGGTTTTGAGGTAAAAACCCCAAGATTTTAGGGTAAACCCAAGATTTTAGGGTGAAAGCCCCAAAATCTGAAAGGGAAAACCACCAAAATTTTGAGGGAAAATCACCAAAATTTTGAAGGGAAATCCCCAAAATTTTGAGGGGAAACTGCCAGGATTTTGAGGTAAAAACCCCAAAATTTTGAGGGGAAAACCCCGAAGATTTGAAAAGGAAAACCCCAAGATTTTGAGTAAAACCCAAAGATTTTGAGGGAAAGCCCCAAATTTTAAAGGCAAAAAATCCCCAAAATTTTGAGGAAAATCCCCCAAAATCTGCAAGGAAATCCCAAGGTTTTGAGAGGAAACATTCCGAATTTTTAGACAAATCCCCAACATTTTGAGGGGAAAACCGCAGGATTTTGAGGAGGAAAATCCCAAAATTTTGAGGGGAAAATCCCAAAATTTTGAGGGGAAAATCCCAAAATTTTGGAGGAAAAAAATCCCAAAAATTCAAGGGAAAGCTCCCAGGATTTTGAGGTAAAACCCCAATATTCGAAAATCAAAACCCCCAAAATTTTGAGGTGAAACCCCCAAAATTTGAAAGGGAAATATCAAGATTTTGAGGGAAAACCCGCAGGATTTTGAGGTGGAAACCCCAAAATTTTGAAGAGAAAACCCCAACAGTTTTAGGGAAAAACCCAAGATTTTGAGGAAGAACCCCCAGAATCTGGAGGAAAAAACCCCAAAACTTTAAGGGAAAAGCCCCAAACTTTTTAGGGGAAAACCCCAAGATTTTGAGGGAAAACCCCCAGGATTTTGAGGATGAAAATCCCAAAATTTTGAGGGGAAAACCCCAAAATTTTGAAGAAAAAACCCCAAAAGTTTTAGGGAAAAATCCCAAGATTTTGAGGGAAAACCCCCAGGATTTTGAGGAGGAAAATCCCAAAATTTTAGGGAAAACCCCAAATTTATTGGAGGGAAAAAAATCCCAAAAATTCAAGGAAGCTCCAAACTTTTTAGGGAAAACCCCAAAACTTTGAGGGAAAAACTCCAAAATTTGGAGGGGAAAATCCCAAGATTTTGAGGTAAAACCACCAAAATTTTGAAAGGAAATCCCTGAAATTTTGAGGTGAAAAACCCCAAAATTTGAGAGAAAAACCCCCAAAAGTTTTAGGGAAAAACCCAAGATTTTGGAGGAAAACCCCAGGGTTTTGAGGATGAAAAATCCCAAAATTTTGAGGGAAAACCCCAAGAATTTGGAGGAAAAACCCAAAACTTTTAAGGAAAAGCCCCAAACTTTTTAGGGGAAAACCCCAAGATTTTGAGGAAAAACTCAAAATTTTGAAGGAAATCCCGAAAATTTGGGGGAAATTCCTCAAATTTTGAGATGAAAACCCCCAAAATTTTGAAGATTAAAAAACCCCAAAAGTTTTAGGGAAAAATCCCAAGATTTTGAGGGAAAACCCCCAGGATTTTGAGGATGAAAATCCCAAAATTTTGAGGGGAAAACCCCCAGAATTTGGAGGAAAAAAAATCCCAAAAATTCAAGGGAAATCTCCAAACTTTTTAGGGGAAAACCCCAAGATTTTGAGGGAAAAACTCCAAAATTTGGAGGGGAAAATCCCAAGATTTTGAGGTAAAACCACCAAAATTTTGAAGGGAAATCCCTGAAATTTTGAGGTGAAAACCCCAAAATTTTGAGGAGAAAACCCCAAAAGTTTTAGGGGGAAAATCAAGATTTTGAGGGAAAACCCCCAGGATTTTGAGGAGGAAAATCCCAAAATTTTGAGGGGAAACCCCAAGATTTTGGAGGAAAAATATCCCAAAAATTCAAGGGAAAGCTCCCAGGATTTTGAGGCAAAACCTCCAAAATTTTAAGGTAAAACCCCCAAAATTTTAAAATCAAAACCCCCAAATTTTTGGGGTAAAACCTGGGACGGGAACCCCCAAGATTTATGGGACAGGGAGGGTAAAAAAAAGCAGATTTTGGGGGTCAAAATGCAGATTTTGGGGCTGAAAAAAGCAAATATTGGGATACGGGGAGGAAATTGTGAGCTAAAAAATCAGATTTTGGTGTCTGGGTGCAGATTTGGGGGTGAAAATGAAGATTTTGGGGGAGAAATGGAGATTTTGGGGTGAGGGGGAGAAATTGTGAGGTGAAAAGGGGAGATTTTGGTGCCTGAGGGGCAAATTTGGGACAAAAAATGCTGATTTGGGGGCAAAAATGGGGAAATTTGAGGCTGAAAGCGTCAAATTTGGGGCAGAAAAGCAAAATTGGGGTGAAATGGGGCTGGTTTGGGGTAAAAATGGTAAATTTGGGGTGAAAAAGGTGAATTTGGGGTAAAAAAGGTCGAATTTGAGGTGACAAAGTTGAATTTGGGGTGAAAATGGTAAATTTGGGGTGGAAAAGTTGAATTTGGGGTAAAAAAGGTCAAATTTCGGGGTGGAAAAGTTGAATTTGGGGTAAAAAAGTCAAATTTTGGGGTGGAAAAGATGAATTTGGGGTAAAAAATGTAAAATTTGGCGTGGAAAAGTTGAATTTGGGGTAAAAACAGTCAAATTTTGGGGTGAAAAAGTTCAATTTGGGGTAAAAAAGGTCGAATTTGAGGTGAAAAAGTTGAATTTGGGGTAAAAAAGGTCAAATTTGGGGTGGAAAAGTTGGATTTGGGGTAAAAAAGGTCGAATTTGGGGGTGGAAAAGTTGGATTTGGGGTAAAAAAGGTCGAATTTGAGGTGAAAGAGTTGAATTTGGGGGTAAAAAGTCAAATTTTGGGGTGGAAAAGATGAATTTGGGGTAAAAAAAGTCAAATTTGGCGTGGAAAAGTTGAATTTGGGGTAAAAAAAGTCAAATTTTGGGGGGAAAAAGTTGGATGTGGGGTAAAAAAGGTCAAATTTGAGGTGAAAAAGTTGGATGTGGGGTAAAAAAGGTCGAATTTGAGGTGAAAAAGTTGAATTTGGGGTAAAAAAAGTAAAATTTGGCGTGGAAAAAGTTGGATTTGGGGTAAAAAAGGTCAAATTTCGGGGTGGAAAAGTTGGATTTGGGAAGGAGAGGAAAACACCAAAGAGGAGAAAAAACCCTCGGGGGGAACTCACCGGGTGTCCGGTGTGTCCGGTGTGTGCTGTGTGTCCGGCGGTGTCCGGGAGTGTCCGGCGGTGTCCGGGGTGTCCGGGAGCTGCGGGAGCCGAGCCGGCAATGAGCGAGCGAGCCCCGCAGCCGGGAAGGGCCTCGGGCCCGCCCCGCCCCCGCCAAGGGCGTTTCAAGGGGAGGAGGAGGAGGAGGAGGAGGAGGAGGAGGAGGAGGAGGAAGGAGGAGGAGGAAGGAGGAGAACCGGGAAAGCACCGGGCAGGGGCCGCTCCCCTCCCCCGCCCCGCCCGCCGGTGGAACCCCAAACTCGGCTTTGGAACCCCAAATCTGCCTTTGGAACCCCAAATCTGCCTTTGGAACCCCAAACTCGGCTTTGGGGTCATCAAATTCACACTTTGTACCCCAAATCTGCCTGTGGAACCCCAAATACGCATCTGGAATAATCAAATTCACATTTTGCACCCCAAATCTGCTTTGGAATCATTAAATCCACACTTTGCACCCCAAATTTGCCTGTGGAACCCCAAATCTGCATCTGGAAACATCAAATTCACACTTTGCACCCCAAATCTGCTTTGGAATCATCAAATTCACACTTTGTACCCCAAATCTGCATCTGGGACCATCAAATCCTCACTTTGTACCCCAAATCTGCCTGTGGAACCCCAAATCTGCCTTTGGAACCCCAAATCTGCTTTGGAATCATCAAATCCTCACTTTGTACCCCAAATCTGCCTGTGGAACCCCAAATCTGCCTGTGGAACCCCAAATCTGCTTTGGAATCATCAAATCCTCACTTTGTACCCCAAATCTGCCTGTGGAACCCCAAATCCGACTTTGGAACCCCAAATCTGCTTTGGAATCATCAAATTCACACTTTGCACCCCAAATCTGCATCTGGGACCATCAAATTCACACTTTGCACCCCAAATCCTCACTTTGCACCCCAAACCTGCATCTGGAACCCCAAATCCACCTGTGGAATCATCAAATTCACACTTTGCACCCCAAATCTGCATCTGGAACCCCAAATCTGCCTGTGGAACCCCAAATCTGCATCTGGAATCATCAAATCCACACTTTGCACCCCAAATCTGCATCTGGGACCATCAAATTCACACTTTGCACCCCAAATCCTCACTTTGCACCCCAAACCTGCATCTGGAACCCCAAATCCACCTGTGGAATCATCAAATTCACACTTTGCACCCCAAATCTGCATCTGGAACCCCAAATCTGCCTGTGGAACCCCAAACTCGACTTTGGAATCATCAAATTCACACTTTGTACCCCAAATCTGCCTTTGGAACCCCAAATCTGCATCTGGAACCCCAAATCCGCATCTGGAATAATCAAATTCACACTTTGTACCCCAAATCTGCTTTGGAATCATTAAATCCACACTTTGCACCCCAAATTTGCCTGTGGAACCCCAAATCTGCATCTGGAAACATCAAATTCACACTTTGCACCCCAAATCTGCTTTGGAATCATCAAATCCTCACTTTGTACCCCAAATCTGCCTGTGGAACCCCAAACTCGACTTTGGAATCATCAAATCCTCACGTTGCACCCCAAATCCACACTTTGCACCCTAAATCTGCCTCTGGAACCCCAAATCTGCATCTGGAACCATCAAATCCTCACTTTGTACCCCAAATCTGCCTGTGGAGCCCCAAATCTGCTTTGGAATCATCAAATCCTCACTTTGTACCCCAAATCTGCCGGTGGAACCCCAAATCTGCATCTGGAACCCCAAATCTGCCTGTGGAACCCCAAATCTGCCTTTGGAACCCCAAATCTGCTTTGGAATCATCAAATCCTCACTTTGCACCCCAAATCCTCACTTTGCACCCCAAACCTGCATCTGGAACCCCAAATCCACCTGTGGAATCATCAAATTCACACTTTGCACCCCAAATCTGCATCTGGAACCCCAAATCTGCATCTGGAATCATCAAATCCACACTTTGCACCCCAAATCTGCATCTGGGACCATCAAATTCACACTTTGCACCCCAAATCCTCACTTTGCACCCCAAACCTGCATCTGGAACCCCAAATCCACCTGTGGAATCATCAAATTCACACTTTGCACCCCAAATCTGCATCTGGAACCCCAAATCTGCCTGTGGAACCCCAAACTCGACTTTGGAATCATCAAATTCACACTTTGTACCCCAAATCTGCCTTTGGAACCCCAAATCTGCATCTGGAACCCCAAATCCGCATCTGGAATAATCAAATTCACACTTTGCACCCCAAATCTGCTTTGGAATCATTAAATCCACACTTTGCACCCCAAATTTGCCTGTGGAACCCCAAATCTGCATCTGGAAACATCAAATTCACACTTTGCACCCCAAATCTGCTTTGGAATCATCAAATTCACACTTTGTACCCCAAATCTGCTTTGGAATCATCAAATTCACACTTTGTACCCCAAATCTGCCTGTGGAACCCCAAACTCGACTTTGGAATCATCAAATCCTCACGTTGCACCCCAAATCCACACTTTGCACCCTAAATCTGCCTCTGGAACCCCAAATCTGCATCTGGAACCATCAAATCCTCACTTTGTACCCCAAATCTGCCTGTGGAACCCCAAATCTGCTTTGGAATCATCAAATCCACACTGTGTACCCCAAATCTGCCGGTGGAACCCCAAATCTGCATCTGGAACCCCAAATCTGCCTGTGGAACCCCAAATCTGCATCTGGAACCCCAAATCTGCCTGTGGAACCCCAAATCTGCATCTGGAATCATCAAATCCTCACTTTGCACCCCAAATCCTCACTTTGCACCCCAAACCTGCATCTGGAACCCCAAATCCACCTGTGGAATCATCAAATCCTCACTTTGCACCCCAAATCCGCATCCGGAACCCCAAATCTGGCTGTGGAACCCCAAATCCACATCTGGAAACATCAAAACCTCACTTTGCACCCCAAATCCACCTTTGGAACCCCAAATCCACCTTTGGAACCATCCAATCCGTATCTGGAGCCCTCAATTCCGCCTTTTGCGCCCCAAATCCGCCCTTTGCGCCCCAAATCCGCCCTTTGCACCCCATAAATTCGCCTTTTTTATCTCAACATTTCCCTTTGGAACCACAAATCTGAGTTTTGCACTCACAAATTTCACGTTTTCACCCTGAAATCCGCTTTTTGCACCCCAAAAATTTGCCCTTTTACACCCCAAATTCAACTTTTGCACCCCCAAATCCACATTTTCACCCCAAATTCTGCCTTTTGCACCCCAAATCTGAATTTTCAACCCCCAAATTCAACTTTTGCACCCCCAAATTCAACTTTTTCACCCAAAATTCTACTTTTCCACCCCAAAAATTTGACTTTTTCACCCCAAATTCAACTTTGGAACCCCAAAATTTGACTTTTTCACCCCAAAATCTGCTTTTGAACCCCAAAATTTGACTTTTCACTCACAAATCTGACATTTTTACCCCAATATCATCCTGTTGCACCCCAAAATCTGCCTTTTGAACCCCAAAATTCAACTTTTCACCCCAAATCTGCTTTTTGCACCCCCAAATTCACATTTTTACCCCAAAATTTGACTTTTTCACTCACAAATCTGACTTTTTTACCCCAAAAATCAACTTTTCACCCCAAAATCTGCTTTTTGAACCCCAAAACTTGACTTTTTCCCCCAAAAATCAACTTTTCACCCCAAAATTTGACTTTTGCACCCCAAAATTTGACTTTTTAACCCCAAATTTTGAGTTTTTCACCCCAAAATCTGCCTCTAGCACCCCCAAATCCACCTCTTTTCACCCCCACTTTGCCATTTTTACCCCAAATTTGACGCTTTCAGCCTCAAATTTCCCCATTTTTGCCCCCAAATCAGCATTTTTTGTCCCAAATTTGCCCCTCAGGCACCAAAATCTCCCCCTTTTCACCTCACATTTCTCCCCCTCACCCCCAAAATCTCCATTTCCCCCAAAATCTTCATTTTCACCCCCAAATCTGCAGCCAGACACCAAAATCTGATTTTTACCTCACAATTTCCCCCCCCATATCCCAATATTTGCTTTTTCAGCCCCAAATCTGCATTTTACCCCCAAAATCTGCTTTTTTCACCTCAGGATTTCCTCCCTCAACCCCCAAATTTGTCTTTTTTAGCCCAAAATCCACCCCAGACCCCAAAATCTGCATTTCTCACCTCAAAATCTGTTCCTTCTACCTCAGGGTTTCCTTCCAAACCCAAAATTTGCATTTTTTAACCTCAAAATCTGCATTTTTACCTCAAAATTTCCACTTTTTACCTCACGATTTCCTCCCAATGCCCAAAATCTGACCCAAAGCCCAAAATCTGCACTTTTCACCCCAAAATTTCCTTTTCACCTCAAAATCTGCACTTTCTTACTTCAGGATTTCCTCCCAATCGCCAAAATCTGCCTTTTTTACCTCAAAATCCTCTTTCTAACCTCAAAATCTCAACTTTTTACCTCACGATTTCCTCCCAATCCCCAAACTCTGCCCCAAATCCCAAAATCTGCACTTTTCACCTCAAAATTTTCACTTTTCACCTCATAAACCTGCACTTTTTGCCGGATTTTTCCTCCCAATCCCAAAATCTGCCTTTTTCACCTCAAAACCCTTTTTGACCTCACCGTATCACTGCATCTCCTCAAAATCTCAACATTTTACCTCACGATTTCCTCCCACACCACAAACTCTTCCCCAGGTCCCAAAAATCTGCACTTTTCACCTCATAATTTCCACTTTTCACCTCAAAATCTGCACTTTTTTCCCTGGATTGCCCTCCAACCCCAAAACTCTGCTATTTCCACCTCAAAATCCTCTTTTTTTACCTCAAACACTCCAAACTTTTAGCGTCAAAATCTCACTTTTTACTATACGATTTCCTCCTACACCCAAAATCTGCCCCAGAGGCCAAAAATCTGCACTTTTTCACCCCAAATTTTCACTTTTTCACCTCAAAATCTGCACTTTTACTTCAGGATTCCTCCTACCCCAAATAGGACACATGGGGACCCCAAAATGGGACATGGGGACCCCAAATGGGGACAGGGACCCCAAATGGGGACAGGGACCCCAAATTGGGGACAGGGACCCCAAATGGGGACAGGGACCCCCAAATGGGGACAGGGACCCCAAAATGGGGCACAGGCACCCCAAATTTCACTTTCACCCCTCCCTTAAAATCTACCCTTTCTTACTTGGGGATCTTGGGGACCCCAAATGGGGGAAAGCACCCCAAATGGGGAGCGTGGCAACCTCCAAACGGGGGACAGGGTACCCCAACTTGGGGACAGGGGACCCCAATGATTCCTCAGGACCCCAAATGGGGACATGGGGCCCCCAAATGGGGACAGGGACCCAAATTGGGGACTTTAGGGACCCCAAATGGGGCCCCGGTACCCTCACAGCGCCACACAGGACCCCAAATGGGACAGTAGCACCCCAGAATGGGGGACAGGGACCCAAATGTGGAGGGTTTGTAACCCCAAAATGGGGACAGGGACCCCAAATGGGGACGTTTGCACTCCGCCGGAACCTGGACCCAGGGACCCCAAACTCGAGGTCTTTTCACCCCCAAACTGCCCCAGGACCCCCAATCTACCTGTTTCCCTCCCAAGGCTCTGTTTCACCCCAGCCCCTCAACCTATTTTACCCCACGATTTCCCCCCAACCCCCCAAAATCCCCACATCCCAAAATGTCTGTAGCTCCTTGAAGTATTTCAAGTTTCTCAAAGTCTGCAGCTGTTCGGATCCTGCACGGGGGGTCCTGGGAGGCAACCCCCGTGACACCTTGTTCACCTCAAAATGCACTAGATACCCCCAAACCCTCAACTTGTACAGCGATTTCCTCCCAAAAAAGAGACAGGGACCCCCTGAGACCCCAAAAGGGGTCAGACACCCTCAGACCCCCAGAAATGGACACAGTACCCCTCAAAAATGCACATTGTACCCTTCTGAGATCCTCCAAAGGGGACAGAGACCCCGTCACCTTTTCAGAAATGCACACTGTACCCTCAAAATGCACTATTGGTACCTCAAAAGAGAGACGCCAATCCCCCAGGACACGGACCCCCCAGACCCCCAAAATCTGCACTTTTCACCACCAAAGTCGTATTTCCTCAAAATCTCACTTTTAACATCAGAGTTTCTTTGCAAATACCCAAAATCTACCTTTTTACCTCAAAATCTCCACTTTTTACCTCACGATTTCCTCCCACCACAAACTCTGTCCCAGAGCCCAAAATCTACGCACTGCACCAAAATTTCCACTTTCACCTCAAAATCTGCACTTTCTTACTTCAGGATTTCCTCCCAATACACAAAATCCGCCTTTTTCAACCTCAAAATCCTCTTTTTTACCTCCAAAATCTCCACTTTTACCTCACGATTTCCTCCCCATCACTCAGAAATCTACCCCAGAGCCCCAAAATCTACCTTTTCACCTCAAAATCTGCACTTTTTTCCTTGAGGTTGTCTCCAATGGCAAAATCCTCTCTTTTACCTCAAAATCTGCATTTTACCTCAAAATCAGCTTTTACACCTCACGATTTCCTCCTACACCCAAAAAGTCTGCCCAAGAGCCCAAAATCTGCACTTTTCACCTCATAGGCCTGCACTTTTCCTTCAGGTTCCTCCCAATCCAAATCTGCTTTTCACTTCACCCCCCAAACCCCACTTTTTTCCTCAAAACCCCCCGCACTTTTCCTCTCAAACTCCCAGCGCGTTTTTTCCCTCACGACTTCCTCAACCATCCCCAAACGTTCCCTCTTAGAACCCCAAAATCGCCTTTTTCCCCTCAAATTCCGCCTTTTCTGCCCAATTCACCTATGCACACCCGAAACTCAGCCCTTTTTCCTCACACCTCCCCTGCCCCTGCCCCAAATTTTTCCCTCTTCACCCCACAGTTCCCGCCCCTGCCCCCCACCCACGAGCTCCGCTGCGGCGTTCGCGGGACGTGGGCGGGGGCTATGTGATGACGCGCAACACCACCCACCCACCCCGTGGGCGGGAGCCTTAAAAGGGCAACGCCGCGAGCTGAGTCACGGTGGGACACCCACCGGGGTTTTGGGGTCCCCGGGGGATTTTGGGGTTCCAGGGATTTTGGGTTCCCGAGCGCATTTAGGGTTTTTTGAGGGGTGATCTTGCGGAATTTTGGGGTGCCTCAGGTGTTTTGGGGGTTCCAGGGGTCGGTTTTAGGCTCGAGGGGGAAACTTTTGGGGGGTTCAGGGTCAATTTTGGGGAATCGCTTTTTTTGGGGTCCGGAGGCAATTTGTGTGGGGTTCGGGGGCTCAGTTTGTGGGTTTGGGGTCGTTTTGGGGGTTTCTGGGGGATTTGGGGGTTCCCTGGGGGCATTTTTGTGGGGTTCAGGGCCATTTTGGGATTCCCGGGATCAATTTTGGGGTTCAGGGGGGGAGATTTTTGGGGGCTCAAGGGGTTTTTTAAGGTGTGTCCCAACCCCAGTCGGGGAGGAATTTGGGGACTTTGGGGTCATTTTCGGGGTCCCCCGAGGGGAATTGGGGACAATCCCGGATTTTTGGGGTTCGGGACGGATTTGGGAACCATTCCCGGCAGCTTTTGGGGGCATTTAGAGAGTCTTTTTGGGTTTCACTCCTCCCGACCGATTTTGGGGTTGTTTTGGGGTCTCCCTCTCCCCCAGACTCCCATGTTTTTGGGATTATTTTTAGGATTTTTGGCTTTTCTCCCCCCCACCCATTTTGGAGTTTTTAGATTTTTTTGAGGTCATCCCCCCCCCACTCCATTTGCAGGACTTTAGGATTTTTTGGATTTTTGGGATTTTCTCCCCCCACTCCCATGTTTTAGGATTTTTTAGGATTCTTTTGGGTTCAGTTTTCGATTTCCCCTACTCCCCCCCACCCCCATTTTGGGATTATTTCAGAACAGTTTTTGGGATTTCCTACCCCCACCCCCATTTTGGCGGGGAATTTTTAGGATTTTTTTAGGATTTTTCCTGTTTTCTCCCTCCCCACACCCCATTTTGGGATTATTTCTGGGAATATTTTAGGATTTCCCCCCCCCCACTCCCATTTTTAGGATTTTTAGGATTTTTAGGATATTTTTTCAGGATTTTTGTACTTTCCCGGTTTTCCATTTTTCTGGGATTTTTTTAGGATTTTTCATTTTTCGATTTTTTGGGATTTTTTAGGATTTTAGGATTTTTAGATTTTTTCAGGATTTTTAAGGATATTTTTTAGGATTTTTAAAGATTTTTGGGATTTTCCTACTCTGCTCCCCCCACTCCCATTTTTAGGATTTTTAAGGATTTTTTCCAGTTTTGGGATTTTTAGGATATTTTAGGATTTTGGGATTCCTGCATTTCCCCCCCTCCCTTTTGGGATTTTTGTAGGATTTTCAGGATTTTTTGGTGATTTTTTAAGGATTTTGTAGGATTTTTAAGGTTTTTTGGATTTTTTGGATTTTCCTCTTCCCTATTCCCTTTTAGGATTTTTCAGGATTTTTAGGATATTTTAAGTTTTTTTTGGAGTGATTTTTTGAGGATTTTTCAGGGTTTTTCCCTGCTCTCCTACACATACTCTTACCATTTTGGGATTTTTTGTGAATTTTTGAGGGTTTTTTAGGATTTTTGTAGGATATTTTTAGGATTTTTTAGGATTTTTCAGGATATTTTACTGGATTTTTTCAGGATTTTTTAGAGTTTTTCAGGATTTTTGTAGGATTTTTTCAAGGATTTTGTAGGATTTTGTTATTTCAGTTTTTCCTCTCCTGCCGCACTCCATTTTAGGATATTTTAGGATTTTTTAGGATATTTTGGGATTTTAGGATTTTCCAGGGATTTTAGGATTTTTATGATTTTTAGGTTTTGTGGAGTATTTTTAGGATTTTTTAGGGTTTTAGTTTTTAGGATATTTGGATTTTTGGATATTCTTTTCTTCTCCCCCGCTCCCATTTTTGATTTTTTGGATTTTTTAGGATATTTCGATTTTTAGGATATTTGAGGATATTTTGGATTTTTAGGATATTTCAGGATATTTTAGGTAAGATATTTTAGGATATTTAGGATATTTCAGGATATTTTAGGGTTTTTAGATATTTTTGGGATTTTTAGATATTTCAGGATATTTTTTAGGATTTCAGGATATTTCAGATATTTCAGGATATTTTATTTTAGGATATTTCAGGATATTTTAGGATATTCAGGATATTTCAGGATATTTTCCAGGATTTTTAGGATATTTCATATTTCTGGATATTTTAGATATTTCAGATTTATAGGGGATATTTTAGGATTTTTTAGGATATTTCAGGATATTTCAAGTTTTTTAGATTTCAGGATATTTCAGGATTTTTAGGATATTTCAGGATATTAGGATATTTTAGGATATTTTAGGATTTTTTAAGGATATTTAGGATATTTGAGATTTTAGGATATTTCGGATATTTAGGATATTTCAGATTTTAGGATATTTTGGATATCAGGATATTTTGGATATTTTGGATATCACATATTTTTAGGATATTTCAGGATATTTGGGGATATTTGGATATTTTGGATTTTTGGATATTTCAGAATATTTTAGGGTATTTCAGGATATTTTAGGATATTTAAGGATATTAGATATTTAGGATTCAGTTAGGATATTAGATCAAGGATATAATGATTTTAGGATATTTTATAGATATTCAGAAATTTAGGTTGATATTTTAACAGGTATTTTTAGGATATTTCGGATATTTTTAGGATATTTTAGGATAAGATTGGATTTTTTGGATATTTCAGGATATTTGCAGGATATTTCAATTTTTAGATATGATTTTTCGGATTTTTAGGATATTTCGGATATTTCAGGATATTAGGAATTAAGGATATTTTTAGGATATTTGGATATTTCGGTTTTTAGAATCAGGATTTTCCGGTTTTAGGATATTTCAGGATATTTCGGATATTTTAGGGATTTTGGATATTTCTAGATTTAGGATATTTTTGGATATTTTTGGATATTTCAGGATATTTCAGGATATTTCAGGATATTTGGATTTTGGATATTTTAGGATATTTCAGGATATTTTAGGATATTTTAGGATATTTCAGGATATTTCAGGATATTTGGCTTTTTGGATATTTTAGGATATTTTAGGATTTTTCGGATATTTGGTATTTCGGGATATTTGAGGATATTTGGATGTATTGGGATATTTTCAGGATTTCCCCGCCCCGCTTCATGGGCCCCGTTGGTCCTCACTCACCCTGCGCTGTCCGGGGGCTCCGGGGGCTCCGGGGGCTCCCCCCCCTTTTATGGGCCCGGGCCCCTCCCCTCCCCTCCCTCCCCCCGTGACCTTCTCGGGTCCCCCTTTGGCCTTGGGAGCCCGAAATAGCCCCGCCCCTCCCCACCCACCCCCAAGCGCCCTGGAGGGGAGGAGAAAGCCGCCCCCCCCCCCCCCCCAATTTTGGGGTTTTCCTTTCAACTTTTGGGGTTTTTCCATCGGGGTTTTATTTTTGGGGGGTTTCCCTCGATTTTGGGGACCCCCTCCTCCCCAATTCCCCAATTTTTGGGGCCCCTCCCCATTTTTGGTGGCCCCTCCCCAAATTTTTAGCCCCCCACCCCTTCGTTTTGGGGTTTACCCCAATTCCTAGGGACCCCCCACCCCCAAATTCCCCAATTTTGGGCCCCTCCCCCCCAAATTTTTAGGGACCCCCCACCCCCAAATTCTCCAAAGTTTTTAGAGACCCCCCCCTTTTCCCCTCCCCCCAATTTTTCCCATCCAATTAAAACCCCAAATTCCCCAAATTTTTAGGGACCCCCCCACCCCAAATCCCCCAATTTGGGCCCCCTCCCCTCCATTTTAGGACGACCCCCCCACCCCAAATTCCCAATTTTTAGGGACCCCCCCCAAATTCCCTTTTGACCCCTCCCCAATTTTGGGCCCCCCCCTTGGACCACCCCACCCCAAATTCCCCAAATTTTGGGGAACTCTAACCCCCAAATTCCCCAATTTGGCCCCTACCCAATTTCCTATTAGACCCCCCAACCCCCCAAAGGGCCTCCCATCATTTAGTGACCCCCCCCCGCCCCAAATTTTAGGGACCCCCCACACCCCAAATTCCCCATTTTTGGGCCCCTCCCTCCCCCGATTTTGGGGGATGGCCCCTCAATTTTGGGGTCCCCCCTTACACCCCCACCCCCTTTCCACTTTGGGTGTGAAGCGCCTCGCCCCCCCCCTGTTCCCCCTCCCTCATTCGGGACCCATCCCACAAATATCGGGACCCCAAGTTGGCCCCCGCCCTCTACCCCGGACCCCCAATTTGGCCCCCCCCCTTCTTTGGACCCTCTAATTTGGCGGCCCCCCTTTTTGGAACCCCAATTTTGGCCCCTCCCCTTTTTGGAACCCCAAATTTGGCCCCCCCCCCCTTGTGGGGGACCATGAGGGGCGTGGCCTCGGTGGCGAGAGGGCGGAGCACTCCTCCCCTTTCCTTTACATCATCATTAAAATCATTAATATTCACAAGCCAGCCCACGTAACCAAAAAGAGCCCCCCAAACATACTCGTAGTAGGACGTTAATCTCATTGTATTCTTACACCTGATTTGATCGGTATTATGCTAATTACGACCTCGTAGCCACGCCCAGTCTTAATACAAATATTCAACAAACCCGCGCCGTCGCCAGCAACCCCAAGCCCCCCCTACTGGCGGCGGCCTCTCCCGCCGCCCACACTTTCACCTCAAACCCCCCCCACCCTCTCTTCCCCACACCCAGCTCCGCCCACATTGCCCCCCCAGGCCCCCGCCCTCTCCTCTCAACCAACCCAGCGCTGCTCCACACCACCCCACTCTACCCGCGACGCCTTTCTATTGGCTGCCGGCCTCGGCTAATCATGCGCGCGCGCGGCCTTCCCCCTGTTTGCCGCGAGGGGGCCCGCCTCTATAAATGGACACCGGGCAAATTTATGCAAATTAGCGGCGCCAGCGCCTCGCTGAATATTCGCCGCTGAGGCGCTGAGGCGGGAGGAGGCCGGGAGACCCGCCCGGTGTGGGTGAGGGGTGCATAAAGAGTTGAGGCGGTATGGGAGGTGCAAATGGAGGGGAAGGGGGGGAGGTGAGTGATATGGGCGGGGCGTCAGGTTGGCTCCCGCCTTTTATTGACAAGAATACGTAACATTTAACCACGCCCAAAGCCACTCACAGACAAGGCCGCGCCAGCAGCTGGCCTCGCGGCCACGGCGGCCGTTATTGAGGCCACGCCCCTTCTTCATTTTGACAAACCCGCCCCCGCTATGAGACACCACGCCCCTACCATTTTCAAGCCCCCCCCCCCTCCGCCACGAATCACGCCCACTCAGCCTCAACGTCCATATCTGACGCCTCCCCAACCCCCCCCTCCACTTACTCCTTAGGCCACCATAACCCTTCCCCTTACCACACCCCAAACCAACAAACCCCAGCCCCCCCCCACTTATTCCATCTTATACGGCGGCCCACCACCGCTGACCCCCCCCTTTGGCGCCACGCTTCCTTGCCACACCCCCAAACCTACAAGCCGCCCTCCACAAAACCCCACAAAAACCCGCAAGCCCCTGGCCCCCCACAAGCCCCACCCCTGCTCACCCTGACCCTTCCCTTTGCCACACCCCAAAACCCTACAAACCCACCCTCCACAAACCCCACCTACTCATTCGCTTTCCGCCCTCCTCCCCGGGGCTGTCGGCCCCTACCACGCCCCTTTTGTCCTCATCTCCTTAGCCACGCCGCTAACCCCTTATATACCCCGCCCCTCCCAAGCCCCCGCCCGCCCCCTCCCCCCCCCCGCCCCTTCCTCCCGCAGGCTCCGCCCCCCTCCGGCCATGCCCCTACCCTCCCCCCTCCACCCACCCCCCTCTCCCCCATGCATTCCCGTTATCCTTCCCTTGTCCGCTTAGCCACACCCCAACCTTTCTCCCTTTCCACACCCCCAAACCAACCAAACCCCCACCCACACACCATCCCCCCCCCCCCCCAAACCCACAAACCCCCCCCCTCCATCATCCCTTCTCCTTCCCCTTCTCCCTCCGCCACGCCCCCCAAGCGCCCAAGCCCCCCCCCCCCACCCACCCCGCACCCTCCATACACGTTTTCCGCCTCACCTAGCCTTGGCCCCCCCCCCAGCCCCCACCCCCAACCGCCCCCCCCATTCACTCACTGCGCCCGCCTTGTGCGTTCCCTAAACCCCCAAACCCCGCCCTTCCCAGCCCCCCCCTCCCCCCCCCCCCCCCCCCCCCCGCGTCCCTCCGGTGTCCCTTGTCCCTATCCCCTTGGCCACGCCCGTAAATCCCCCTAAGCCCCGCCCCTCCTTTAATTCCACGGTGTCACTTTGCACGCCTCCCCCCGCACCCCCTAAACCCTGCCACCTTCACCCCCCCCCCCCCCCCCCCCCCCCCCCCCCCCCCCCCCCCCCCCCCCCCCCCCCGACCACGCCCAGAACCCCTAAGCCCCCCCCTCCCTAATCCCGTTATCCTTCCCGGTGTCACCTTGGCCACGCCCCCTTTGTCCCCATCCCCTTGGCAACGCCCCTAAACCGCTAAGCCACGCCCCAAGCCACGCCCCATCCCTTCCGTGTGTCCCCATGGCCACGCCCCTAAGCCGCCCCAGTAATTCCCGTTATCCCCTTGGCCACGCCCCTAAATCCCCCTAAGCCCCGCCCCCATTCATTCCCGCTGTCTCCTCGTCCCCTCCCCCTTTGGCCACGCCCCTAAACCCCCAAACCCCGCCCGCCCCCAGCCCCGCCCCCAGCCCCGCTGTCCCTGCGGCGCCCGTGGCCCCGCCCCCTCCGGCCATGCCCGCTGTCGCCGCTGTCCCCGCGCTGTCCCCTCCGTGCCCCGCGCTGTCCCCGCGCTGTCCCCGCGCTGTCCCCGCGCTGTCCCCTCGCTGTCCCCAGCCCGCCCATCCCCCCCTGACGCCCCGCCCATCCCCCGGCAGGCCCCGCCCGCCCGGCCATGCCCGGCGCCGCGGTGTCGCCGCCGCTGTCGCCGCCGGTGTCGGTGTCGCCGCTGTCGCCGGTGTCGCCGCCGGGGCTGGCGGCGGGGCTGCTCTGCGTGCCGGGGCTCGTCTTCTTCCCGGGGCTCTTCGTGCTGGCGCGCCGCGGCCTGGCCGCCATCGCCGGCTGTCCCCAGAGCCGCGCCACCGTGCTGGCCGCCAGGTGACACCGGGGACAACGGGGGGACAGTGGGGACAATGGGGATGGGGACACCGTGCTGGCCGCCAGGTGACACCGGGGACAACGGGGACAATGGGGACAGTGGGGACAATGGGGACACGGTGCTGGCCGCCAGGTGACACCGGGGACAACGGGGGGACAATGGGGACAATGGGGACAATGGGGACAGGGACACCGTGCTGGCCGCCAGGTGACACCGAAAGCGGGGACAGCGGGGGGACAATGGGGACAATGGGGATGGGGACACGGTGCTGGCCGCCAGGTGACACCCGGGGACAGCGGGCGGGGGCGGGCGCGGGCGGTGGGGGACAGATGGGGACAATGGGGATGGGGACACCGTGCTGGCCGCCAGGTGACACCGGGAGGGACAGGGGGACAGGACAGGGGACTGAAATGGGGAAGGGATGGGGACAGGGATGGGGACAGGGACAGGGGAGGGACAGGGGAAGGGACAGGGATGGGGACAGGGGATGGGACAGGGATGGGGGGACAGGGATGGGGACAGGGGATGGGGACAGGGAGGACAGGGGATGGGGGGCCGGGCCAGGGAAGGGACAAGGAGGGACAGGGGAGGGGAAGGGGATGGGGACAAGGGCCAAGGCTGGAGGTGGGCCAGGGCAGGGACAGGGGAGGGACACGGCAGGGACAGGGGATGGGACAGGGCAGGAGGCAGACGGGAGGGGGACAGGGGAGCGGGGGGGGGGGGGGGGGGGGGGGGGCGGGGGGGGCTTGGGGCGGGGACAGGGGACATGGAGGGGACAGGGGGATGGGGACAGGGAGGGGACTTGGGGATGGAAGGGGGACACGGCAGGGGACAGGGGCTCAGGGAGGACCACAGGCCAGGGAGGGGACAGGGGCAGGAGGGGGGGGGACAAGGGACAGGGATGGGACAAGGCTGGAGGTGGCACGAGGGTGGGGTGACAGAGGGGGGCCAGGTGGATGGGACAGGGATGGGGACAGGAGGGACAGGGCAGGGACGGAGGGATGGGGACAGGAGGGGACAGGAGGGGGACAGGGGAGGGGCCAGGGATGGGGACATGGGATGGGACAGGGGGGGACAGGGGAGGGACAGGGATGGGGACAGGAGGGGACAGGGCCACATCCAGGCCGGCGGTGGCCCAGGCCAGAGGGGGGATCAGGGACAGGGACAGGGACAGGGACAGGGACAGGGACAGGGACAGGGACAGGGCCAGGCCGGGGGGGTTGGGGACACTCCAGGGGGGGTTGGGGACAATCCGGGCTTGGTGACAATCCAGAGAGGATCAGGGACAGGACAGGGACACTCCGGGGGGGTTGGTGACACTCGGGGGGGGGGGGCGCTCGGTGGCGGTCCGGGGGTTGGTGGCGCTTGGTGGCGGTCGGGGGTGGGGACGCTCGGTGACGCTCAGCGTTGGTGTTTGGCAATCCGGGGGCCGGGCCCGGGCCCGGGGGTTGGTGACAGTTGGTGACAATCCGGGGGGGGGTTGGTGACACTCGGTGACACTCCGGGGGGCGGGGGGGGCCCGGCGGGCGCGGGCCCGGGGGGCCCGGGGGGGGGCCCGGGGGGCCCGGCGGGGCCCGGGGCGGGGGTTGGTGACAATCCGGGGGGTTGGTGACACTCGGTGACACTCGGGGGCAGGGCAGGATTGCGGTGGCTGGGGACAGCAGGGGACACGGGGACGGCTAGGGACGTCAGCCGCCCAGCGCCCGCGTGCCACCCGCGTGTCACCCACGTGTCACCCGCGTGTCACCCGCGTGTCACCCAAGTGTCACCCAAGTGTCACCTGTGTGTCACCTGCGTGTCACCCGAGTGTCACCTGTGTGTCACCTGCGTGTCACCCGCGTGTCACCCGAGTGTCACCCGCGTGTCACCCGAGTGTCACCCGAGTGTCACCAACGTGTCACCTGTGTGTCACCTGCGTGTCACCCGCGTGTCACCTGTGTGTCACCCGAGTGTCACCTGAGTGTCACCCGAGTGTCACCAACGTGTCACCAATGTGTCACCCGCGTGTCACCCGAGTGTCACCCGAGTGTCACCTGCGTGTCACCAACGTGTCACCCACGTGTCACCTGTGTGTCATTAGTGTCACCCGAGTGTCACCCGTGTCACCTGTGTGTCATCAGTGTCACCCGAGTGTCACCCGCGTGTCACCAATGTGTCACCCATGTGTCACCCGAGTGTCACCCGCGTGCCACCTGTGTGTCATCAGTGTCACCTGCGTGTCACCCGAGTGTCACCAACGTGTCACCAATGTGTCACCTGCGTGTCACCCGCGTGTCACCTGCGTGTCACCCGCGTGTCACCCGCGTGTCACCTGTGTGTCATCAGTGTCACCCGCGTGTCACCCGCGTGTCACCCGAGTGTCACCTGTGTGTCACCCGAGTGTCACCTGCATGTCACCAATGTGTCACCCGCGTGTCACCCGAGTGTCACCTGCGTGTCACCCGAGTGTCACCAATGTGTCACCCACGTGTCACCCGAGTGTCACCAACATGTCACCCGCGTGTCACCTGCGTGTCACCCGAGTGTCACCCGAGTGTCACCCGAGTGTCACCTGCGTGTCACCAATGTGTCACCCACGTGTCACCAACATGTCACCAACGTGTCACCCGAGTGTCACCAACGTGTCACCAATGTGTCACCCGCGTGTCACCCGAGTGTCACCCGAGTCTCACCTGCGTGTCACCTGTCACCTGTGTGTCATTAGTGTCACCTGAGTGTCACCTGAGTGTCACCCGCGTGTCACCTGAGTGTCACCCGAGTGTCACCTGTGTGTCATCAGTGTCACCCGAGTGTCACCCGAGTGTCACCCGAGTGTCACCTGTGTGTCATCAGTGTCACCCGAGTGTCACCAATGTGTCACCCGAGTGTCACCCGAGTGTCACCCGCGTGTCACCTGTGTGTCACCTGCGTGTCATCAGTGTCACCTGTGTGTCATTAGTGTCACACCCGTGTCACACCTGTGTCACACCTGTCACACCTGTCACACCTGTGTCACACCCGTGTCACACCCATGTCACACCCATGTCACACCCATGTCACACCTGTGTCACACCTGTGTCACACCCGTGTCACACCTGTGTCACACCTGTCACACCTGTCTCACCTGTGTCACACCTGTGTCACACCTGTGTCACACCCGTGTCTCACCCGTGTCACACCTGTGTCACACCTGTCTCACCTGTGTCACACCTGTGTCACACCCGTGTCACACCTGTGTCACACCCATGTCTCACCTGTCACACCAATGTCACACCCGTGTCACACCTGTGTCACACCTGTGTCACACCTGTCTCACCTGTGTCACACCTGTGTCACACCCGTGTCTGTGTCACACCTGTGTCACACCTGTCACACCCGTGTCACACCCATGTCTCACCTGTCACACCCATGTCACACCCGTGTCACACCTGTCACACCCATGTCTCACCTGTCACACCTGTGTCACACCCGTGTCACACCTGTGTCACACCTGTGTCACACCTGTCACGCCCGTGTCTCACCTGTCACACCTGTGTCACACCTGTGTCACACCTGTGTCACACCCGTGTCACACCTGTGTCACACCTGTGTCACACCTGTGTCACACCCGTGTCACACCCGTGTCACACCTGTGTCACACCCGTGTCACACCCGTGTCTCACCCGTGTCACACCCGTGTCTCACCCGTGTCACACCCGTGTCACACCTGTGTCTCACCTGTGTCACACCTGTGTCACACCTGTGTCACACCTGTGTCACACCCGTGTCTCACCTGTCACACCCGTGTCACACCCGTGTCACACCCGTGTCTCACCCGTGTCACACCCGTGTCACACCTGTGTCACACCTGTGTCTCACCCGTGTCACACCCGTGTCACACCTGTGTCACACCCGTGTCACACCTGTGTCACACCCGTGTCACACCTGTCACACCTGTGTCACACCCGTGTCACACCTGTGTCTCACCTGTCCCACCCCAGGTTGGTCTCCTCCGTTCAGGCCGTCATGGCCTCCACGGCCGGGTTCATCATCTCCAGCTCCTGCCAGAACAACGTCATCGATGACAGGTGAGGGACACCTGGGACACACCTGGGACACACCTGGGCACACCTGGGCACACCTGGGCACACCTGGGCACACCTGGGATACACCTGGGTTACACCTGGGTTACACCTGGGTTACATTGGGTGACATTTGGGCACACCTGGGCACACCTGGGATACATTAGGTGACATTTGGGCACACCTGGGCACACCTGGGAGTTCCCTGGGCACACCTGTGCCCACCTGGGGCACACCTGGGCACACCTGGGAGTACCTGGGACATACGTGGGCACACCTGGGGCACACCTGAGCACACCTGGGACACACCTGGGATACATTTGGGCACACCTGGGCACACCTGTGACTAAACCAAACACTCCTGGGCACACCTGGGGGTACCTGAGACACACCTGGGCACACCTGGGAGAGACCCGGGGGTACCTGGGATACACCTGGGCACACCTGGGGCTACTTGGGCACACCTGGGGGTACCTGAGACACATCTTGGGCACACCTGGGCACACCTGGGCACACCTGGGACACACCTGGGATACACCTGGGTACACCTGGGATACATTTGGGCACACCTGAGCTCACCTGGGCATACCTGGGTTACACCTGGGATACATCTGGGCACACCTGAGACAGGTCTTGGGCACACCTGGAGACACCTGGGGACACCTGGGATACATTTGGGCACACCTGGGAGTATCTGGGACACACCTGGGCATACATGGGGCACACCTGGGCACACCTGGGCACACCTGGGCACACCTGGGCACACCTGGGTTACACCTGGGGTAAAACCAAAATACTCCGGTGCCCACCTGGGGCTACCTGGGCACACCTGGGGTACCTGAGACACATCTTGGGCACATCTTGGGCACACCTGGGCACACCTGGGGGTACCTGTGTCTCACGTGTGTCACCTGTCCCCACAGGCACTGGCTGGCGTGGGCGTACCCGCCGCTGGCGGTGCCCTACTTCGTGTACGACGTGTACGCCATGTACCTGTGCCACCTGTGCCGCGCCCAGGTCAAAGGTCATGCCCCCGGCGCCCCGGCCCCGCCCCGCGCCGCCGCCGCCTTCCTGCGCCAGGAGCTGCTGATGGTGCTGCACCACCTGGCCATGGTGCTGGTCTGCTTCCCCGTGGCCACCGTGAGTGGCACAGCCGGGCACACCTGGGCACACCTGGGCACACCTGGGCACACCCGGGCACAGCCTGGGAGGGGAAAAATGGGGAAAAATCGGTGAAAATTGGAGAAAATTGGGGGATTTGGGCACAACTGGGCACAGCTGAGATACACCTGGGCACACCTGGGCACACCCGGGCACACCTGGGCACAGCTGGGCACAGCTTGGGGGGGAAAATGGGGGAAAAATGGTGAAAATTGGGAGAAAATCGGTGAAAATTGGGGGTTTTAGGGACACCTGGGCACGGCTGAGATACACCTGGGCACACCTGGGCACACCTGGGCACAGCTGGGCACACCTGGGCACAGCTGGGAATGGCAAAAGGGGGAAAAAACGGCGAAAATTGGGAGAAAATCGGTGAAAATTGGGGGTTTTAGGGACACCTGGGCACGGCTGAGATACACCTGGGCACACCTGGGCACACCTGGGAGGGGAAAAATGGGGAAAAAACGGCGAAAATTGGGAGAAAATCGGTGAAAATTGAAGAAAATTGGGGGGTTTGGGCACAGCTGGGCACACCTGGGCACATCTGGGCACAGCTGGGCATGGCTGAGATACACCTGGGCACAGCTGGGCACACCTGGGAATGGAAAATGGGGAAAAAATGGCGAAAATTGGGAGAAAATCGGTGAAAATTGGGGGATGTGGGCACACCTGGGCACACCTGGGCACGGTTAAATACACCTGGGCACACCTGGGCTACAGCTGGGCACAGCTGGGAGGGGAAAAATGGTGAAAAATCGGTGAAAATTGGGAGAAAACCGGTGAAAATTGGGGGTTTTAGGGACACCTGGGCACAGCTGGGCACAGCTGGGAATAGAGAAATGGGAAAAAACGGCGAAAATTGGGAGAAAATCGGTGAAAATTGGGGGATTTGGGCGCAGCTGGGCACACCTGGGCACAGCTGGGGGCACCTGGGATACACCTGGGAATGGAAAAATGGGGGGAAAATGGAGAAAATTGGGAGAAAATTGGTGAAAATTGGGCAAAAAACAGTGCAATTTGGGGGTTTGGGCACAGCTGGGAGGGGTAATGGGGAAAAATTGGGGGGAAATCGGGGAAAATTGGGGGAAAATTGGGGGGTTTGGCCACAGCTGGGCACACCTGGGGGCACCTGGGGGCACCTGGGCACAGCTGGGAATGGAAAAATGGGGGGAAAATGGCGAAAATTGGGGGGAAATCGGGGAAAATTGGAGAAAATTGGGGGGTTTGGGCACAGCTGGGATACACCTGGGCACAGCTGGGCACGGTTAAATACACCTGGGCACACCTGGGCACACCTGGGATACACCTGGGATACACCTGGGCACACCTGGGCACAGCTTGGGGGGAAAAATGGGGGAAAAGGGGAGAGAAAATTGGGTTAAAATCGGTGAAAAGCGGAGAAAATTGGGGGATTTGGGCACACCTGGGCACAGCTGGGCACGGCTGGGCACAGCTGGGAGGGGAAAAATGGGGAAAAATCGGTGAAAATTGGAGAAAATTGGGGGATTTGGGCACAACTGGGCACGGCTGAGATACACCTGGGGACACCTGGGCACACCTGGGCACACCTGGGCACAGCTGGGCACAGCTGGGAGGGGATAAACAAAAAAAACCCCGTGAAATTTGGGTGGAAAATGGGGATTTTGGGGTTACCCGGGCACACCTGGGCACACCTGGGATACACCTGGGCACACCTGGGCACACCTGGGCACAGCTTGGGGGGGGAAAATGGGGAAAAAACGGTGAAAATTGGGAGAAAATCGGTGAAAATTGGGGGTTTTAGGGACACATGGGCACGGCTGAGATACACCTGGGCACACCTGGGCACACCTGGGCACACCCGGGCGCACCTGGGCACAGCTGGGCACACCTGGGAGGGGATAAACAAAAAAAACCCCGTGAAATTTGGGTGAAAAATGGGGATTTTGGGGTTACCCGGGTACACCTGGGATACACCTTGGGGAGAAAAATGGGGAAAAACCGGCGAAAATTGGGAGAAAATCGGTGAAAATTGGGAGAAGAACGGTGAAAATTGGGAGTTTTAGGGACACCTGGGCACAGCTGGGCACAGCTGGGAGGGGAAAAATGGGGAAAAAACGTCGAAAATTGGGAGAAAACCGGTGAAAATCTAAATTGGGGGGTTTGGGCACAGCTGGGCGTAGCTGGGCACAGCTGGGATACACCTTGGGGGGAAAAATGGCAAAAAATGGCGAAAATTGGGAGAAAGTCGGTGAAAAATGGGGGTTTGGGCACAGCTGGGCACAGCTGGGCACAGCTTGCGGGGGAAAAATGGGGAAAATTGGGGGGAAATCGGTGAAAAATGGGGGTTTGGGCACAGCTGGGCACAACTGGGCACAGCTGGGATACACCTGGGCACACCTGGGAGGGGAAAAACAATGAAAATTGGGAGAAGAATGGTGAAAATTGGGGTTTTAGGGACACCTGGGGACACCCGGGCACACCTGGGCACGGCTTGGGGGGAAAAATGGGGAAATGGAGAAATTTGGGAGAAAAACGGTGAAAATGGGGGCTTTGGGCACAGCTGGGCACACCTGGGCACGGTTAAATACACCTGGGCATGGCTGGGAATGGAAAAATGGGGAAGAAATGGTGAAAATTGGGAGAAAATCGGTGAAAATTGGGCAAAAAACAGTGCAATTTGGGGGTTTGGGCACAGCTGGGAGGGGTAATGGGGAAAAATTGGGGGGAAATCGGGGAAAATTGGGGGAAAATTGGGGGGTTTGGCCACAGCTGGGCACAGCTGGGGGCACAGCTGGGGGCACCTGGGCACAGCTGGGAATGGAAAAATGGGGGGAAAAGCGGCGAAAATTGGGGGGAAATCGGTGAAAATTGGAGAAAATCGGGGGGTTTGGGCACAGCTGGGCACAGCTGGGAGGGGAAAATGGGGAAAAAACGGCGAAAATTGGGAGAAAATCGGTGAAAATTGGGGGTTTTAGGGACACATGGGCACGGCTGAGATACACCTGGGCACACCTGGGCACACCTGGGCACAGCTTGGGGGGGAAAAATGGGGGAAAAGGGGAGAGAAAATTGGGTTAAAATCGGTGAAAAGCGGAGAAAATTGGGGGATTTGGGCACACCTGGGCACAGCTGGGCACACCTGGGCACAGCTGGGAATGGAAAAAGGGGGGGAAAATGGCGAAAATTGGGAGAAAATCGGTGAAAATTGGGGGCTTTGGGCACACCTGGGCGCACAGCTGGGATACACCTGGGCACAGCTGGGCACAGCTAGGGGGGAAAAATGGGGAAAAATCGGTGAAAATTGGGGAAAATTGGGGGGTTTGGGCACAGCTGGGCACAGCTGGGCACACCTGGGCACAGCTGGGCACACCTGGGAATGGAAAATGGGGAAAAAATGGCGAAAATTGGGAGAAAATTGGTGAATATTGGGGGATGTGGGCACACCTGGGCACACCTGGGCACGGTTAAATACACCTGGGCACAGCTGGGCTACAGCTGGGCACAGCTGGGAGGGGAAAAATGGTGAAAAATCGGTGAAAATTGGGAGAAAACCGGTGAAAATTGGGGGTTTTAGGGACACCTGGGCACAGCTGGGCACAGCTGGGAATAGAGAAATGGGAAAAAATGGCGAAAATTGGGAGAAAATCGGTGAAAATTGGGGGATTTGGGCAGCTGGGCACACCTGGGCACAGCTGGGGGCACCTGGGATACACCTGGGAATGGAAAAATGGGGGGAAAATGGAGAAAATTGGGAGAAAATTGGTGAAAATTGGGCAAAAAACAGTGCAATTTGGGGGTTTGGGCACAGCTGGGAGGGGTAATGGGGAAAAATTGGGGGGAAATCGGTGAAAATTGGGGGGAAATTGAGGGGTTTGGCCACAGCTGGGCACAGCTGGGGGCACCTGGGGGCACCTGGGCACAGCTGGGAATGGAAAAATGGGGGGAAAATGGCGAAAATTGGGGGGAAATCGGGGAAAATTGGAGAAAATTGGGGGGTTTGGGCACAGCTGGGCACAGCTGGGGGGGGAAAATGGGGGGAAATGGTGAAAATTGGGGGGAAATCGGTGAAAATTGGGGGAAATCGGGGAAAACTGGGGCCTTTGGGGACACCTGGGGACACTCTGGGACACTCAGGGGCTTGGGGACACTTTGGGGACACCTGGGTGACATTCACAGGGGTTGGGGACACTCTGGGGGTCGGGGACACCTTGGTGACACTGGGGACACTTTGGGGGATTGGGGACACTCTGGGGACCCTGGGGACACTCTGGGGGGTTTGGGGACACTTTGGGGACCCTGAGTGACATTTGGAGGGGTTGGGGACACTCAGGGGGTTGGGGACACTTTGGGGACACCTGGGGACACTTTGGGGTGTCGGGGACACCTTGGGGACACCTGGTGACACTTTGGGGACCCTGAGTGACATTTGGGGGGCGTTGGGGACACCTTGGGACACTCCGGGTGGTTTGGGGACATTTTTGGGGTGTTGGGGACACCTTGGGGACATTGGGTGACCTTTGGGGACACGGGGGTTTGGGGGGGTTGGGGACCCTGGGGACACTTTGGGGACATCGGGTGACATTTGCGGGGTTGGGGACACCTTGGGGACATTTTTGGGGTGTTGGGGACCCTTTGGTGACACTCTGGGGGGGGTTGGGGACACCTTGGGGACATTTTTGGGGCCCTTTGGTGACGCCGCGTGTGCCCCGTGTGTCCCCAGCTGTGGCGCCAGGGCAAGGGCGATTTCTTCCTGGGCTGTCTGCTGATGGCCGAGCTGAGCACGCCCTTCGTGTGCCTGGGCAAGGTCCTCATCCTGGTGAGAGGTGGCCCCGAGTGTCCCCAAAGTGTCACCCGTGTCCCCAAACCCAAAAAACCCCGAAAAAATCCCGTTAAAAATGGCCCAAAAATGGATAAATCCCATAAAAATCCCATAAAATCCACCACCAAACCCCCTTCGTGTGCCTGGGCAAGGTCCTCATCCTGGTGAGAGGTGGCCCCAAAGTGTCCCCAAAGTGTCACCCGTGTCCCCAAACCCAAAAAACCCCGAAAAAATCCCACTAAAAATGGCCCCAAAATGGATAAATCCCGTAAAAATCCCATAAAATCCCATAAAATCCGCCCCAAAATCCACCTGGGCCAGGTCCTCATCCTGGTGAGAGATGGCCCCAAATGGCCCCAAATGGCCCCAATGCCCCAAACCTGAAACCCAAAACCCCCAAAAACCCAAAAACAGAGGCCCCAAAATGGAAAATCCATCCACCCATAAAACCCAAAAACCCAAAAATCCCCCAAACCTGGGCCAGCTCCTCGTCCTGCTGAGATGTCCCCAAAGTGTCCCCAATGTCCCCAAATCCCAAAATCCCAAAAAAACTCCAAAAAATCCCATAAAAATGGAAAAATCCCATAAAAATCCCATAAAAATCCCATAAAATCCACCCAAAAATCCGCCCCAAAATCCACCTGGGCCAGCTCCTTGTCCTGGTGACAGGTGGCCCCAAATGTCCCCAAATGTCCCCAAATGTCCCCAAACCCAAAAATCAACAAAATCCCCAAAAAATCCCATAAAAAATGACCCAGAAGTGACCAAAAATGGGAAAATCCCATAAAAATCCCATAAAAATCCCAAAAACTCCACCTCAAACCTGGGCCAGCTCCTCGTCTTGGTGAGAGATGTCTCCAAATGTCCCCAAATGTCCCCAAATCCTGAAATCCCAAAAAAATCCCAAAAAACCCCAAAAAAACCCCAAAAATCCCATAAAAAATGGAAGAATCCCATTAAAATCCCGTAAAATCCACCCCAAAATCCGCCCCAAAATCCACCTGGGCCAGCTCCTCGTCCTGGTGACAGGTGGCCCCAAATGTCCCCAAATGGCCCCAAATGTCCCCAAATGGCCCCAAATCCAAAAATCCCAAAAAAATCCCATTAAAAATGACCCAGAAATGACCCAAAATGGGAAAATCCCATAAAAATCCCATAAAAATCCCATAAAAATCCCATAAAATCTTCTCCAAACCTGGGCCAGCTCCTCGTCTTGGAGAGATGTCCCCAAAGTGTCCCCAATGTCCCCAAATCCAAAAATCCCAAAAAACTCCAAAAAACCCAAAAAATCCCGTAAAAAATGGAAAAATCCCATAAACATCCCATTAAAAATCCCATAAAATCCACCCCAAAATCCACCCAAAAATCCACCTGGGTCAGCTCCTCGTCCTGGTGACAGGTGGCCCCAAATGGCCCCAAATGTCCCCAAATGTCCCCAAATGGCCCCAAATGTCCCCAAATGTCCCCAAATCCCGAAATCCTAAAAAAATCCCACAACAAATAACCCAGAAATGACCCAAAAATGGAAAAATCCCATAAAAATTCCATAAAAATCCCATAAAATCTTCTCCAAACCTGGGCCGGCTCCTCGTCCTGCTGAGATGTCCCCAAAGTGTCCCCAATGTCCCCAAATCCAAAAATCCCAAAAAAACTCCAAAAAACCCCAAAAATCCCGTAAAAAAATGGAAAAATCCCATAAAAATCCCATAAAAATCCCATAAAATCCACCCCCAAAATCCACCCAAAAATCCACCTGGGTCAGCTCCTTGTCCTGGTGAGAGATGGCCCCAAATGTCCCCAAATGTCCCCAAATGTCCCCAAATCCTGAAATCCCAAAAAATCCCCAAAAAAATCCCACTAAAAATGACCCAGAAATGGCCCAAAATGGGAAAATCCCATAAAAATCCCATAAAAATCCCATAAAATCCACTCCAAACCTGGGCAAGGTCCTCGTCCTGCTGAGATGTCCCCAAAGTGTCCCCAATGTCCCCAAACCCTGAAATCCCAAAAAACTCCAAAAAATCCCATAAAAATGGAAAAATCCCATAAACATCCCATTAAAAATCCCATAAAATCCGCCCCCAAAATCCACCTTGGTCAGCTCCTTGGCCTGCTGAGAGATGGCCCCAAATGGCCCCAAATGGCCCCAAATCCTGAAATCCCAAAAAAATCCCACAACAAATGACCCAGAAATGACCAAAAATGGGAAAATCCCATAAAAATTCCATAAAAATCCCATTTAAAAATCCCCCAAAATAAAAAAATTCCCCCCAAAGTTCCCCAAAACCCCCAAAATCCAAAAAATCCCTCAAATCCCCCAAAATAAAAAAATCCCCCAAAATGTCCCAAAATATTTTTTAAAATTCACAAAAAATCCAAAAATTTTCCCAAAATCCCCACAAATTCCCCAAAATCAATTTTAATAAATCCAAAAAAATCCCCCAAAATTCCACAAAATTCCCCAAAAATTTCTCAAAAATTCCTCCAAAAATTTAAAAAAATCCCACCGCCCCCAAATCCCCAAAAATAAAAAAATTCCCAAAAAATTCACCCAAAAAATCGGAAAAAAATCCCAAAATTTCCCCAAAAATCCCCAAAAGTGTCACAAAAATTTCATCCAAAAATTTCCCCTAATTCCCGAAAAATTTCCGAAAAATTCCCCCAAAATTCAGGAAAAATTTCCCCCCAAAATCCCCACAAATGCCCCCAAAATAAATTTTAAAAAATCCCAAAAAATCCCCCCAAAATTCCACAAAATTCCCCCAAAAAATTCTCAAAAATTCCCCCAAAATTTAAAAAAATCCCACTGCCCCAAAATCCCCAAAAATAAAAAAAATTCCCCAAAAATTCACCCAAAAAAGTCTGAAAAAAATCCCAAAATTTCCCCAAAATTCCCCCCAAAAGGTCACAAAAAAATCATCCAAAAATTTCCCAAAATTTCCCCAAAATTCCTGAAAACTTTCCCCCCAAAATCCCCACAAATGCCCCAAAATAATTTTTTTAAAATCCCAAAAAATCCCCCAAAAATTCCACAAAATCCCAAAAATTTCTCAAAAATTCCCCCAAAATTTAAGAAAATCCAACCTCCCCAAAATCCCCAAAAATAAAAAAATTCCCCAAAAATTCACCCAAAAAATCGGAAAAAAAACAAAAATTCCCCCAAAATTCCCCCAAAATGTCACAAAAATTTCATCCAAAATTTTCCCAAAATTCCCCAAAAATTCCCGAAAAATTCCCCAAAAATTCAGGAAAAATTTCCCCCCAAAATCCCCACAAATCCCCCAAAAATCAAATTTTTTAAAAATCCCAAAAAATCCCCCCAAAATTCCACAAAATCCCAAAAAAAATTTCTCAAAAATTCCCCCAAAATTTAAAAAAATCCAACCGCCCCAAAATTTCCCCCAAAAATAAAAAAATTCCCAAAAAATTCACCCAAAAAATCGGAAAAAAATCCCCAAAATTCCACAAAAATTTCATCCAAAAATTTCCCAAAATTCCCGAAAAATTCCCGAAAAATTCCCGAACAATTCCCCCAAAATTCAGGAAAAATTTCCCCCCAAAAATCCCCACAAGTGCCCCAAAAGAAATTTTGAAAAAATCCCAAAAAATCCCCCAAAATTCCACAAAATCCCAAAAAAAATTTCTCAAAAATTCCCCCAAAATTTAAAAAAATCCCACTGCCCCAAAATCCCCAAAAATAAAAAAATTCCCCAAAAATTCCCCAAAAAATCAGAAAAAAATCCCAAAATTTCCCCAAAATTCCCCCCAAAATGTCACAAAAATTTCATCCAAAAATTTCCCAAAATTCCCCAAAAATTCCCCCAAAATTCAGGAAAACTTTCCCCCCAAAATCCCCACAAATTCCCCCAAAATCAATTTTGAAAAAATCCCAAAAAATCCCCCAAAATTCCACAAATTCCCAAAAAATTTCTCAAAAATTCCCCAAAATTTAAGAAAATCCAACCGCCCCAAAATCCCCAAAAATAAAAAAATTCCCCAAAAATTCACCCAAAAAATCAGAAAAAAATCCCCAAATTTCCCCCAAAATTCCCCCAAAATGTCACAAAAATTTCATCCAAAATTTTCCCAAAATTCCCCAAAAATTCCCGAAAAATTCGAAAAATTCCCCCAAAATTCAGGAAAAATTTCCCCCAAAATCCCCACAAATGCCCCCAAAATCAATTTTTAAAAATCCCAAAAAATCCCCCAAAATTCCACAAATTCCCAAAAAAAATTTCTCAAAAATTCCCCCAAAATTAAAAAAAATCCCACCTCCCCAAAATCCCCAAAAATAAAAAAATTCCCCAAAAAATTCACCCAAAAAATCGGAAAAAATCCCCAAATTTCCCCAAAAATTCCCCAAAATGCCACAAAAATTTCATCCAAAAATTCCCGAAAAATTCCCGAAAAATTCCCGAAAAATTCCCCCAAAATTCAGGAAAAATTTCCCCCAAAATCCCCACAAGTGCCCCAAAAGAAATTTTTTAAAAATCCCAAAAAATCCCCCCAAAATTCCCCAAAAATTCTCAAAAATTCCCCCAAAAATTTAAGAAAATCCAACCCCCCCCAAAATCCCCAAAAAAAAAAAATTCCCAAAAAAATTCACCCAAAAAATCGGAAAAAATCCCAAAATTTCCCCAAAAATTCCCCCAAAATGTCACAAAAATTTCATCCAAAAATTTCCCAAAATTTCCCAAAATTCCCAAAAATTCCCCAAATTCAGGAAAAATTTCCCCCAAAATCCCCACAAATCCCCCAAAAGAAATTTTGAAAAAATCCCAAAAAAATCCCCCAAAATTCCACAAAATTCCCCCAAAAAATTCTCAAAAATTCCCCCAAAAATTTAAGAAAATCCAACTGCCCCAAAATCCCCAAAAATAAAGAAATTCCCCAAAAAATTCACCCAAAAAATCAAAAAAAATCCCAAAATTTCCCCAAAAATTCCCCCAAAATGTCACAAAAATTTCATCCAAAAATTTCCCAAAATTCCCCAAAATTCCCCAAAAATTCCCAAAAAATTCCCCCAAAATTCAGGAAAAATTTCCCCCAAAATCCCCACAAATCCCCCAAAATCAATTTTAAAAAATCCCAAAAAATCCCCCCAAAAATTCCCAAAAAAAATTCTCAAAAATTCCCCCAAAAATTAAAAAAATCCAACCGCCCCCAAAATCCCCAAAAATAAAAAAATTCCCCAAAAAATTCACCCAAAAAATCAGAAAAAAATCCCAAAATTTCCCCAAAAATCCCCCAAAATGTCACAAAAATTTCATCCAACCCAAAATTTCCCCAAAATTCCCGAAAAATCCCCCCAAAATTCGGAAAAATTTCCCCACAAAATCCCCACAAATCCCCCAAAATCAAATTTTTAAAAATCCCAAAAATCCCCCAAAAATTCCACAAATTCCCAAAAAAATTTCTCAAAAATTCCCCCAAAATTTAAGAAAATCCAACCGCCCCAAAATCCCCAAAAATAAAAAAATTCCCCAAAAAATTCCCCCAAAAAATCGGAAAAAAATCCCCAAAATTTCCCCCAAAATTCCCCAAAATGTCACAAAAATTTCATCCAAAAATTTCCCAAAATTCCCCAAAATTCCCGAAAAATTCCCAAAAAATTTCCCCAAAATTCAGGAAAATTTTCCCCCAAAATCCCCACAAGTGCCCCAAAATCAATTTTGAAAAATCCCAAAAAATCCCCCAAAAATTCCACAAAATTCCCCCAAAAATTCTCAAAAATTCCCCCAAAATTTAAAAAAATCCAACCGCCCCAAAATCCCCAAAAATAAAAAATTCCCCAAAAATTCACCCAAAAAGAAAAAAATCCCCAAAATTTCCCCCAAAATTTCCCCAAAATGTCACAAAAATTTCATCCAAAAATTTCCCAAAATTCCCCCAAAATCCCCAAAAAATTTCCCCCAAAATTCAGGAAAAATTTCCCCACAAAATCCCCAAAATGTCCCAAAATCAATTTAAAAATTCCCAAAAAATCCCCAAAAATCCCCCGAAAAAATCTCAAAACTCAAAAAAATCCAACCGCCCCAAAATCCCCAAAAATAAAAAAATTCCCCAAAAATTCACCCAAAAAATCGGAAAAAATCCCAAAAATTTCCCCAAAATTCCCCCCAAAATGTCACAAAAATTTCATCCAAAAATTTCCCCAAAAATTCCCCAAAAATTCCCGAAAAATTCCCCCAAAATTCCCGAAAAATTCCCCCAAAAACCCCCCAAATCCCCAAAATCCCAAAATTTTAAAACAAAAATCCCCAAAAATCCCCAAAAATTCCCCAAAATTAAAAAAAAAATCCAACCCCCCAAAATCCCCAAAAATAAAAAATTCCCAAAAATTCACAAAACCAAAAATGGGAAAAAATCCCAAAATTTCCCCAAAAATCCCCAAAATGTCACAAAAATTTCATCCAAAAATTTCCCCAAAAATTCCCGAAAAATTTCCCCCAAAATCCCCACAAATTCCCCAAAATCAATTTTTAAAAATCCCAAAAAATCCCCCCAAAATTCCACAAAATTCCCCAAAAATTTTCTCAAAAATTCCCCCAAAAATTTAAGAAAACCCAACCGCCCCAAAATCCCCAAAAATAAAAAAATTCCCCAAAAATTCACCCAAAAAATCGGAAAAAAATCCCCAAATTTCCCCCAAAAATTCCCCAAAATTTCACAAAAAAAAAATTCACAAAAATTCCCAAAAATTCCCCAAAAATTCCCCAAAAAATTTCCCCCCAAAATCCCCACAAATCCCCCAAAAAAATTTTTTAAAAATCCCAAAAACCCCAAAATTCCCCCAAAAATTCTCAAAAATTCCTCCAAAAATTTAAGAAAATCCAACCGCCCCAAAATCCCCAAAAATAAAAAAATTCCCAAAAAATTCACCCAAAAAATCGGAAAAAATCCCAAATTTTCCCAAAAAATTCCCCAAAATGTCACAAAAATTTCATCCAAAAATTTCCCAAAATTTCCCAAAAATTCCCAAAAAATTCCCCCAAATTCAGGAAAAATTTCCCCCCAAAATCCCCACAAGTGCCCCAAAAAGAAATTTTGAAAAAAAAAAAAACCCCAAAAAATCCCCAAAAAAATTTCTCAAAAATTCCCAAAATTAAAAAAAAACCTCCCCAAAATCCCCAAAAATAAAAAATTCCCAAAAATTCCCCCAAAAATCAGCCCAAAATTTCCCCAAAAATCCCCAAAATTTTGAAAAATTTCCCAAAAATTCCCCCAAATAAAAATTCCCCAAAACCCCAAAATTCCCCAAAAATTTTCAAAAATCCCCCCAAAATTCCACAAAATTCCCCAAAAAAACAAAATTCCCCAAATTTAAAAATCCAACCCCCAAAATCCCCAAAAATAAAAAAATTCCCAAAAAATTCACCCAAAAAATCGGAAAAAAATCCCCAAAATTTCCCCCAAAAATTCCCCCAAAATGTCACAAAAATTTCATCCAAAAATTTCCCAAAATTCCCCAAAAATTCCCAAAAAATTCCCCAAAATTCAGGAAAAATTTCCCCCCAAAATCCCCACAAGTGCCCCAAAATAATTTTTTTAAATCCAAAAAAATCCCCCAAAAATTCCACAAAATCCCAAAAATTTCTCAAAAAATTCCCCCAAAATTTAAGAAAATCCAACCGCCCCAAAATCCCCAAAAATAAAAAAATTCCCCCCAAAATCGGGAAAAAAAACAGAAAAAAATTCCCCAAAATTTCCCCCAAAATTCCGTCAAAAATTTCCCCAAATTCCCCCAGAACTCCCAACCAAATCCCCTCCAAATCCCCACATTTACAGAAATCTCCCCAAATTCCCCAAATCCCAATGAGATCCCCCCAAACCCCTCCGGGTCCTCTCCAGGAGCTCCCAATTCTTCTCCTCAAACCCCCCTGAGATGTGGCCACCACAAGTTCCTCCCCTTCTCCTCACCCCAGAGGAACTTTTGAGCTCTCCATGGATTTGTGACACCCCAGAGACCCCAGAACCACATTGGGATCACTTCCAGAAGGTCCCACATTGGCCCTATCAGCTCCTCCAAACCCCCTGAGATGTGGCCACCACAAATTCCTTCTGTTCCTCTCACCCCACAAGAACATTTGAGGTTTCCATGGGTTCCTCACCCCCCAGAGACCCCAGAACCACATCTGGACCTGTTCCCCTCAAACCGTTTGAGGGGACCCGTTGTTCCCCTCAAACCCCCCTGAGATGTGGCCACCACAAATTCCTCCCCTTCTCCTCATCCCCCGACAACTTTTGAGGTCTCCCCTTGTCCCCCAACCCCTGCAGACCCCAGAACCACATCGGGATCCCATTTCCCACCCCTCAGTTGTCTTCTCCAAACCCCCCTGAGATGTGACCATCACAAATTCCTCCTGTTGTCCTCACCCCACAAGAACTTTTGAGGTCTCCATGGATTTGTGACACCCTAGAGACCCCAGAACCGCATCTGGATCTGTTCCACAGTGTCCCCATTGTTCTCCTCAAACCCCACTGAGATGTGACCACAATGAATTCCTCCCCTTCTCCTCACCCCACAAGAACTTTTGAGGTTTCCATGGGTTCCTCACCCCCCAGAGACCCCAGAACCACATCTGGACCTGTTCCAGAGTGTCCCCATTGTTCTCCTCAAACCCCCCTGAGATGTGGCCACCACAGATTCCTCCTCTTCCCCTCACCCCAGAAGAACCATTCTGGTGCCCCCTTATCCCCCAACCCCTGGAGACCTCAGAACCACATCCAGATCTGCTCTCCCACCCCTCCATTGGTTTCTCCAAACCCCCCTGAGATGTGACCACCACAAATTCCTCCCCTTCCCCTCACCCCAGAAGAACCATTCTGGTGCCCCCTTACCCCCAACCCCCCGGAGACCCCACCCCACCTCACCGCGTCCGTCTGTCCGTCCCGCAGTTCCGCCGGCAGCACACGGCTCTGCACAAGCTCAACGCGGTGGCCCTGCTGCTGACCTTCCTGGGCTGCCGCGTGCTGCTCTTCCCGTACCTCTACTGGCGCTACGGGCGCCACCGGGGGCTGTCCCTGCTGCGCGTGCCCGCCGCGCTGCCCCCGGCCTACAACGCCGCCGCCGCCGCCCTGGCCGCGCCCCAGCTCTACTGGTTCGGCCTCATCTGCCGCGGCACCTGGCGCCTCTTCCGGCCCGCGGGGAGCCAGCCCCGGCCACCATGAGGGGACAATCCCGGGGACAACCTCGGGGGGACCTCGGGGACAATCCTGGGGACAATCCCGGGGACAATCCCGGGGAGGAGATGGGGGGAAAAGGGGGAGGGGCGGGAGGAGCCTGGAGTGATGGGGGAGGGGATGGGGTGGAGCTGGAGGGGTCCTGGTGGCTTTGGGACATCTGTGGGACATCCATGGGACATCCTGAGAGGTCCTGGTGGCTTTGGGGCGTCGGTGGCACATCCTGGGACATCCATGGGACATCCTGGGGCAGCTCTGGGACATCCATGGGACACCCCGAGGGGGCCTGGTGGCTTTGGGGCGTCGGTGGGACATCCTGGGACATCCATGGGACACTCTGGGTTGTCCTGAGGGGTCCTGGGGTGGCTTTGGGACACCCTGAGGTGACTCTGGGACATCTGTGGGACATCCATGGGACACCCTGAGGGGTCCTGGTGGCTCTGGGACATCTGTGGGACACCCTGGGACATTCATGGGACATATTGAGGGGTCCTGGTGGCTTTGGGGCGTCTGTGGGACACCCTGAGGTGACTCTGGGACATCCGTGGGACATCCATGGGACACCCTGGGGTGGCTTTGGGACATCCTGAAGAGTCCTGGGGTGTCCTGAGGGTCCTGGTGGCTTTGGGGTGTTTGTGGGACATCCTGGGACATCCATGGGACATCCTGGGGTGGCTCTGGGACATCCATGGGACATCCTGGAGAGGACAACCTGGGATGGCTCTGGGACATCCATGGGACACCCTGAGGGGACACCCTGGGGTGGCCTGGATGGTCCTGGGACACTCTGGGGTGGCTTTGGGACACCCTGAGGAGTCCTGGGGTGTCCTGAGGGGTCCTGGTGGCTTTGGGACTTCTGTGGGACATCCTGGAGGGGACACCCTGGGGTGGCTGTGGGACATCTGTGGGACATCCTGAAGGAGACAACCTGGGTGGCTTTGGGACATCCATGGGACACCCTGGAGAGGACACCCTGGGGTGGCTCTGGGACATCCGTGGGACAACCTGGGGTGGCTTTGGGACATTTGTAGGACACCCTGGGACATCCGTGGGACACCAGGGGTGGCTTTGGGACATTTGTGGGACACCCTGGGACATCCGTGGGACACCAGGGGTGGCTTTGGGACATCTGTGGGACACCCTGGGACATCCGTGGGACACCAGGGGTGGCTTTGGGACATCTGTGGGACACCCTGAAGAGGACAACCTGGGGTGGCTCTGGGACATCCCTGGGACATGCTGGGGTCGCTCTGGGACACCCGTGGGACATCCTGGGGTGGCTTTGGGACATCCATGGGACATCCATGGGACACCCTGAGGGGACAACCTGGAGGGGACGCCGCCCTTGACCAGGGGACAACCTGGGGTGGCCTCGATGGTCTTGGGACACCCTGAAGAGGAGAACCGGGGGTGGCTCCGGGACATCCATGGGACACCATGGGACACCATGGGACATCTGTGGGACATCCCTGGGACATCCCTGGGACATCCGTGGGACATCCCTGGGACATCCCAAAGAGGAGAACCCGGGGTGGCTCTGGGACATCCATGGGACATCTCTGGGGTGGCTTTGGGACATCCGTGGGACACCCTGGGACATCTGTGGGACACCCTGAAGGGGAGAACCGGGGGTGGCTCTGGGACATCCCTGGGGTGGCTTTGGGACATCCCTGGGACATCCCTGGGGTGGCTTTGGGACATCTCTGGGACATCCATGGGACATCCCTGGGGTGGCTTTGAGACATCCATGGGACATCCATGGGACATCCATGGGACATCCGTGGGACATCTGTGGGACATCTGTGGGACATCCTGAAGAGGAGAAGCCGGGGTGGCTCCGGGACATCCCTGGGACACCCTGGGACATCTCTGGGGTGGCTTTGGGACATCCCTGGGGTGGCTCTGGGACATCCCTGGGACATCCCTGGGACATCCCTGGGACATCTGTGGGACATCCCTGGGACATCTGTGGGACATCCATGGGACATCTGTGGGACATCCTGAAGAGGAGAACCTGGGGTGGCTTTGGGACATCCCTGGGGTGGCTCTGGGACATCCCTGGGGTGGCTTTGGGACATCCCTGGGACATCCCTGGGGTGGCTCTGGGACATCCCTGGGACATCCCTGGGGTGGCTTTGGGACATCCCTGGGACATCCCTGGGGTGGCTCTGGGACATCCCTGGGACATCCCTGGGGTGGCTTTGGGACATCCCTGGGACATCCCTGGGACATCCCTGGGGTGGCTCTGGGACATCCCTGGGACATCCCTGGGGTGGCTCTGGGACACCCTGGGACATCCCTGGGGTGGCTTTGGGACATCCCTGGGACATCCCTGGGACATCCCTGGGGCGGCTTTGGGACATCCCTGGGACATCCCTGGGGTGGCTTTGGGACATCCCTGGGGTGGCTTTGGGACATCTCCGGGTCCCTTTGGGGAGTTTTGTGTCCCCTCCCTCCCCCCCCCGTCCCCCATTAAAGAATTTCCGGGCAAATCCGTCCCAGAGCCCAATGAATGACACGACATTAATTAATGACAAATCGCCAATTCATTACAAATCCCCAATCAATTAAAAATCCCGATTAATTAGAAAGTCCCAATTTTATTAAAAATTCCACACCAATTAAAAATTCCACACCAATTAAAAATTCCAAATCAATAAAAATTCCAAATCAATAAAAAATACAAATTGATTAAAAGTACCAATTAATTTAAAAATCCCAATCAATTAAAAATTCCAAATAAAATCATTTATTAAATATAAAAAACAATTCAATTAAAAAAAAAAAAAAAAAAAAAAAAAAAAAAAAAAAAATAAAAAAAAAAAAAAAAATAAAAAAAAAAAAAAAAATATTTAAAAAAAAAAAAAAAATAATTAAAAATTCCAAATCAATAAAAATACAAATTAATTACATTTAATTTAATTACATTACATTACAATTAATTTAATTACATTAAAAATCACAATTAATTAAAGATTCCAAATCAATTAAAAACTCCAATCAATTAAAAATCCCAATGAATTGAAAATTCCAATAAATTAAAAATTCCGAATCAATTAAAAATTCCAATTCAATTAAAAATCCCAAATAATTAAAATTCCAAATTAATTAAAAATCCCAATCAATTAAAAATTCCAAATCAATTTAAAATTCCAAATTAATTAAAAATCCCAATTAATTAAAATTCCAAATCAATAAAAATCCCAATTAATTAAAAATCCCAAATCAATTAAAAATCCAATTAAATTAAAAATCCCAAATCAATGAAAAATTCCAAATCAATTAAAAATCCACATCAATTAAGAATTCCAAATCAATTAAAAATACAAATTAATTAAAAGTACCAATTAAGTAAAAAACTCCAATTCAATTAGAAATCCCAATTAATTAAAAATCCCAAATTAATTAAAAATTCCAAATCAATGAAAAATTCCCAATCAATTAAAAATTCCAAATCAATTTAAAATACCAATTAATTAAAAATTCCAAATCAATTAAAAATCCAAATTAATTAAAAATTCCAAATCAATTTAAAATCCCAAATAATTAAAAATTCCAAATCAATTAAAAATACAAATTAATAAAAATTCCAATTCAAGTAAAAATCCAAATCAATTAAAAATTCCAAATTAATTAAAAATCCCAATTAATTAAAAATTCCAAATCAATTAAAAATTCCAGATCAATTAAAAAATCCAAATTAATGAAAAATCCCAGTTAACTAAAAAATCCAATTCAATTAAAAATCCAAATTAATAAAAATTCCAATTCAATTAAAAATCCCAATTAATTAAAAATCCAAATCAATTAAAAATCCCAATTAATTAAAAATTCCAAATTAATTAAAATCCCAATTAATTAAAAATTCCAAATCAATTAAAAATCCAAATCAATTAAAAATTCCAATTCGATTAAGAATCCAAATTAATTAAAAATTCCAAATCAATAAAAATCCCAATTAATCAAAAAGTCTAAGTCAATTAAAAATCCAAATTTATTAAAAATTCCAAATTAATTAAAAATCCAAATCAATTAAAAATCCAAATTAATTAAAAATTCCAAATCAATTTAAAATTCCAATTAATTAAAAATTCCCAATTAATCAAAAATTCCAAATTAATTAAAAATCCCAAATAATTAAAAATTCCAAATCAATTAAAAATACAAATTAATAAAAATTCCAATTCAAGTAAAAATGCCAATTAATTAAAAATTCCAAATCAATTAAAAATCCCAATTAATTAAAAATTCCAAATCAATTAAAAATTCCAGATCAATTAAAAAATCCAAATTAATGAAAAATCCCAGTTAACTAAAAAATCCAATTCAATTAAAAATCCAAATTAATAAAAATTCCAACTTAATTAAAAATCCCAAATAAATAAAAATTCCAATTCAATTAAAAATCCCAATTAATTAAAAATTCCAAATTAATTAAAATCCCAATTAATTAAAAATTCCAAATCAATTAGAAATCCCAATTAATTAAAAATTCCAAATTAATTAAAATTCCAATTAATTAAAAATTCCAAATCACTTAAAAATCCCAATTAATTAAAAATTCCAAATTAATTAAAATCCCAATTAATTAAAAATTCCAAATTAATTAAAAATTCCCAATTAATCAAAAAATCCCAATTAATTAAAAATTCCAAATCAATGAAAAATTTCTCATAAATAAAAATTCCAAATAAAAAAAATTCCAAACAAAAATGGAATAATAAAAAAATAAATTAAAAATTCGAATATTAAAAAAATTCATAGAATAATAAAAAATATGAAATAGTAAAATTAATTATAAAATAAAAATAAATAATTTTGAATAATGAATAATAAATTTAAATAATGAAATAGAAAAAATTCAATATAATACAAAGGATAATGTAATATAAATAATAATAAATTGCTGTAATTAATTTATAAAATAATGTATAAAAATAGAATATTAAAAATAATAAGAATAATAAAAAGAAAGAATAATTATTTTTTAAAATGCAGAAATATTTACGAATAAATAAAAATTGCAAGCAAATGAAAAATTCTGAATAAATTAAAAATTCTGAATAAATTAAAAATTCTGAATAAATTAAAAATTCCAAAAAATTAAAAATTTCAAATAAATCAAAAATTCCAAATTAAGTCAAAATTCCATCGAAATGGCAAAATTCCCGAAAATCAATAAAAAATTCTAAATCAATGAAAAAAATCGAAATAAATTTGAAAAATTCCTAAAATAAATAAAAATATCAAATAAATATAAAATAAATTGCGGCAAATCAATAAAAATTTCCAAATCGATTGAAAATTTCGAAAATCGAAGAAATTGCACATAAATGAAGAAAATCGAAATAAAAAATTCTAAATCAATAAAAAATTCAAAATAAATGAAAAAATAGAAAAAAAAATTCGAAATAAAAAAAAATTTTCCCCCCAAAAATTTTTGTATAAATTTTTATAATCCAAACCAATGAAAAATTTCAAATAAAAATTCCATGGAAATTTTCAAAATGCAAATTTTAAAAAAATCTGAATAAGTTTAAAAAATCAAAAAAATTTAAAAATTCAAAATAAATTTAAAAATTCAAAATATATTTAAAAATTCCAAATAAAAAATTACAAGAGAAATTAAAATTCCAAATAAATGAATAATTCGGAAAAAATTCCAAATAGATAAAATTTAAAATAAAAATTCCAAAATTTCAAAGAAATTTAAAATTCCAAATAAATGAAAAAAAAAACCAAATAAAAAATTCCAAATCCATAAAAAATTCTGAATAAAAATTTATTAAAATTCCAAATAAATGAATAATTTGGAAAAAATTCCAAATTGATAAAATTTAAAATAAAAACTCCAAAATTTCAAATAAATTTAAAATTCCGAATAAATGAAAAAAACCAAACAAATAAAAAATTCCAAATCAATAAAAAATTCTAAATAAAATTTATTCAAATTCCAAATAAATGAATAATTCGGAAAAAATTCCAAATAGATAAAATTGAAAATAAAAATTCCAAAATGTCAAATAAATTTAAAATTCCAAATAAATGGAAAAAAAACAAATAAAAAATTCCAAATCAATAAAAAATTCTGAATAAAAATTTGTTAAAATTCCAAATAAATGAATAATTCGGAAAAAATTCCAAATAGATAAAATTAAAATAAAAAATCCAAAATGTCAAATAAATTTAAAATTCCAAATAAATGGAAAAAAAACAAATAAAAAATTCCAAATCAATAAAAAATTCTGAATAAAAATTTGTTAAAATTCCAAATAAATGAATAATTCGGAAAAAATTCCAAATAGATAAAATTAAAATAAAAAATCCAAAATGTCAAATAAATTTAAAATTCCAAATAAATGGAAAATAAAACCAAATAAAAAATTCCAAATCAATTAAAAATTCTGAATAAAAATTTATTAAAATTCCAAATAAATGAATAATTCGGAAAAAATTCCAAATTGATAAAATTTAAAATAAAAATTCCAAAATGTCAAATAAATTTAAAATTCCAAATAAATGGAAAATAAAACCAAATAAAAAATTCCAAATCAATAAAAAATTCTGCATAAAATTTATTAAAATTCCAAATAAATGAATAATTCGGAAAAAATTCCAAATAGATAAAATTTAAAATAAAAATTCCAAAATGTCAAATAAATTTAAAATTCCAAATAAATGGAAAATAAAACCAAATAAAAAATTCCAAATCAATAAAAAATTCTGAATAAAATTTATTAAAATTCCAAATAAATGAATAATTCGGAAAAAATTCCAAATTGATAAAATTTAAAATAAAAATTCCAAAATGTCAAATGAATTTAAAATTCCAAATAAATGGAAAATAAAACCAAATAAAAAATTCCAAATCAATAAAAAATTCTGAATAAAATTTATTCAAATTCCAAATAAATGAATAATTCGGAAAAAATTCCAAATTGATAAAATTGAAAATAAAAATTCCAAAATTTCAAATAAATTTAAAATTCCAACTAAATGAAAAAAAAAACAAACAAAAAATTCCAAATCAATAAAAAATTCTGAATAAAATTTATTCAAATTCCAAATAAATGAATAATTCGGAAAAAATTCCAAATAGATAAAATTTAAAATAAAAATTCCAAAATGTCAAATAAATTTAAAATTCCGAATAAATGAAAAAAAAACCCAAACAAATAAAAAATTCCAAATCAATAAAAAATTCTGAATAAAAATTTATTAAAATTCCAAATAAATGAATAATTTGGAAAAAATTCCAAATTGATAAAATTTAAAATAAAAACTCCAAAATTTCAAATAAATTTAAAATTCCGAATAAATGAAAAAAACCAAACAAATAAAAAATTCCAAATCAATAAAAAATTCTGAATAAAAATTTTTTAAAAAATTCCAAATAAATTTTTAAAATTCCAAATAAATTTGAAAAATTCCAAATAAATTTTAAAATTGCAAATAAATTTGCAAAATTCCGAAGAAATGGAAATCCGGGCTGGGCGCGGCTGGGGGGGGAGGGACGGGTGGGAAACGGGTTTGGGGTCAAAAAAGGAAATTTGGGGTCAAAAAGGGGGTGGGAAAACAAAACAAAATTGAGGAGACCCCAAAAGATCAGGAGAAAACCCCAAAATGGCACAGAAACCCCAAAAACGGTGAGACGATCCCAAAATCCCAAGGAAATCCCCAAAAAACGGGAGAGGAACCCAAAATTTAAAAAAAAACCTAAAAACCAGCAGGAGACCCCAAAAAACGTTGAGGCAATCCAAAAAAACCTTGGGAGGACCCAAAAAACCAGGAGAAGAACCCAAAACTCCTGAGGAGACCCCAAAATCCATAAGGAGGCCCCAAAATCCACAAGGAGATCCCAAAAGTCCCATGGGAACCCCAAAAACCCCAAAATCCGTGAGGAGACCCCATAGAACCTTGAGGAGACCCCAAAAAACATCAAGGAGACCCCAAAAAGCCGGAGAGGAACCCAAAATCCCAAGAAAACCCTAAAAACCACCAGGAGATCCCAAAAAACGTTGAGGGAACCCAAAAAAACCTTGGGAGGACCCAAAAACAGAAGAAGACTCCAAAATCCACGAGGAGACCCCAAAACCCACGACAAGATCCCAAAATTCCTGAGGAGACCCCAAAATCCACGAGGAGATCCCAAAAATCCCATGGGAACCCCAAAAAACCCCAAAATCCATGAGGAGAACCTAAAAAACCTTGAGGAGACCCCAAAAAACATCAAGGAGACCCCAAAATCCAAAGGAGATCCCAAAAGCCACCAGGAGATCCCAAAAAACGTTGAGGGAACCCAAAAAAACTTTGGGAGGACCCAAAAAACCAGGAGAAGAACCCAAAACTCCTGAGGAGACCTCAAAACATCACCCGGGAACCCCAAAAACCCCCAAATCCGTGAGAAGAACCTAAAAAACTTTGAGGAGACCCCAAAAAACATCAAGGAGACCCCAAAAAGCCGGAGAAGAACCCAAAATCCCAAGGAAACCCCAAAAGTCACCAGGAGATCCCAAAAAACCTTGAGGGAACCCAAAAAACCTTGGGAGGACCCAAAAAAACAGGAGAAGAACCCAAAACTCCTCAGGAGACCCCAAAACCCACGACGAGATCCCAAAATTCCTGAGGAGACCCCAAAATCCACCAGGAGATCCCAAAAATCCCATGGGAACCCCAAAAACCCCAAAATCCCTGAGGAGAACCTAAAAAACCTTGAGGAGACCCCAAAAAACATCAAGGAGACCCCAAAAAGCTGGAGAAGAACCCAAAATGCCAAGGAAACCCTAAAAACCACCAGGAGATCCCAAAAAACGTTGAGGGAACCCAAAAAACCTTGAGAGGACCCCAAAAAACAGGAGAAGAACCCAAAACTCCTCAGGAGACCCCAAAATTCCTGAGGAGACCCCAAAATCCACGAGGAGATCCCAAAAATCCCATGGGAACCCCAAAAAACCCCAAAATCCCTGAGGAGAACCTAAAAAACGTTGAGGAGACCCCAAAAAACATCAAGGAGACCCCAAAAAGCCGGAGAAGAACCCAAAATCCCAAGGAAACCCCAAAAGTCACCAGGAGATCCCAAAAAACCTTGAGGGAACCCAAAAAAACCTTGAGAGGACCCAAAAAAACAGGAGAAGACTCCAAAATTCCTGAGGAGACCCCAAAATCCACGAGGAGATCCCAAAAGTCCCAGGGGAACCCCAAAAAACCCCAAAATCCGTGAGGAGAACCTAAAAAACCTTGAGGAGACCCCAAAAAACATCAAGGAGACCCCAAAAAGTCGGAGAGGAACCCAAAATTAAAAAAAAAACGAAAAACCACCAGGAGATCCCAAAAAACGTTGAGGGAACCCAAAAAAACAGGAGAAGACCCCAAAACTCCTGAGGAGACCCCAAAACCCCAAGGAGATCCCAAAAAATCCCACGAGAACCCCAAAAACCCCAAAATCCGTGAGGAGACCCCATAGAACCTTGAGGAGACCCCAAAACCTCCTGGAGAGACCCCAAAGTGGTGGGGGAAAAGTGAAACCACAAACAGATCCACAGACCCCACGAGAAGAACCCAAAACTCCTGAGGAGACCCCAAAAACCATCAAGGAGACCCCAAAAAGCCGGAGAGGAACCCAAAATCCCAAGGAAACCCTAAAAAAGTCACCAGGAGATCCCAAAAATCAACCCTGACCTCGGTGCCGCCCTCGCCTCGGTGTCACCTTCCCGTTGGTGTCACCTTCACCGGTGCCACCCTGACCTTGGTGTCACCTCGGTGTCACCAGCCTCGGTGTCACCCTCACCTCGGTGCCGCCCTCGCCTCGGTGTCACCTTCTCCTTGGTGCCACCTTCACTGGTGCCACCTTCACCGGTGCCACCCTGACCTTGGTGTCACCTCGGTGCCACCAGCCTCGGTGTCACCTTCTCCTCAGTGTCACCTTCACCTTGGTGGCACCTTGACCTTGGTGTCACCTTCACCAGTGCCACCCTCACCTCGGTGTCACCTCCTCAGTGTCACCAGCCCTGGTGCCACCCTCATTTCAGTGTCACCTTCTCAGTGTCACCGACCTTGGTGTCACCTCCTCCTTGGTGTCACCTTGATCTTGGTGCCACCTTCACCGGTGCCATCCTGACCTCGGTGTCACCTTCTCCTCAGTGTCACCAGCCCTGGTGCCACCCTCACCTCGGTGCCACCAGCCTCGATGTCACCTTCTCCTCAGTGTCACCCTCACCTCGGTGTCACCTTGACCTCGGTGTCACCTTGATCTTGGTGCCACCCTCAGCTCGGTGTCACCTCCTCAGTGTCACCAACCATGGTGTCACCTCCTCCTTGGTGTCACCTTCACCGGTGCCACCCTGACCTCAGTGTCACCTCCTCAGTGTCACCCTCGCCTTGATGTCACCTCGGTGTCACCAACCCTGGTGTCACCCTCACCTCGGTGCCACCATGTCCTCGATGTCACCTCCTCCTTGGTGCCACCCTGACCTCGGTGTCACCTCCTCAGTGTCCCCAGCCCTGGTGCCACCCTCAGCTCGGTGTCACCTCCTCCTTGGTGCCACTGTCACCCTGATGCCACCTTCTCAGTGCCACCCCCGCTGGTGTCACCCTCACCTCGGTGCCACCTTCCTTGGTGCCACCCCCTCCTTGATGTCACCGTCACCTCGATGTCACCTCGGTGTCACCAGCCCTGGTGCCACCCTCAGCTTGGTGGCACCTTGATCTTGGTGTCACCGACCTCAGTGCCACCCTCACCTCGGTGCCACCATGATTGCTGTCACCTCCCCCTCGGTGTCACCCTGACCTCGGTGTCACCTCGGTGTCACCAACCCTGGTGTCACCTCCTCATTGGTGCCACCCTCACCTCGGTGTCACCTTGTCAGTGTCACCAACCCTGCTGTCACCTCCTCATTGGTGCCACCCTCACCTCGGTGTCACCTCCTCAGTGTCCCCAGCCCTGGTGCC
>NW_022147782.1:0-8147 GCF_901933205.1 Camarhynchus parvulus
ACAGTACCTACCACTCTCCTGCCTTTTTATCACATGAATATTGAAAAAGAAGGAGTTTTGGACAACTTTTTTCCTTGGTGCAAAACACTCTGCAAAACCTTTGTGCAACCTCTAGAACACTTATAGGAGATGTTTTTGTCCCGCACAGTTTCTCCTTGGAGACATAGTGAGAAAGTTTTTTCTAAGGTGTAGGTGACAAGAGACGCTAAAGGACAAAAGGAAGCAGCACAACACTGGCATTGTGTGTGCATTTTGCAAACTGATGGAAAACAGTAACTTACCACTCTCCTGCCTTTTGCATTCACATGAATATTGAAAAAAGAAGGAGTTTTGGACAACTTTTCTTTTTCTTTGGTAAAAACACCTCTGCAAAACCTTTGTGCAAACTCCTAGAACACTATAGGAGATGTTTTCTGTCCTGGCACAGTTTCTCCCTTGCGAGACATAGTGAGAAGGTTTTTCTAAGGTGTAGGTGACAAGAGATGCTAAAGGAGCATGAACGAAGCACTGAAAACTGGCATTGTGTGTGCATTTTGCAAACTGATGGAAAACAGTACCTTACCACCTCCCCTGCCTTTTGCATTCACATGAATATTGAAAAAGAAGGAGTTTTGGACAACTTTTTTCCTTTGGTGCAAAACACTGTACAAAACATTTGTGCAACCTCTAGAACACGATAGGAGATGCTTTTCTGTCCTGGCACAGTTTCTCCTTGGGACAGTGAGAAAGGTTTTTCTAAGTTGTAGGTGACAAGAGACGCTTAAAGGAGAAAACGAAGCAGCACAACACTGGCATTGTGTGTGCATTTTGCAAACTGATGGAAAAACAGTACCTTACCACTCCTGCCTTTTTGCATTCACAAGAATATTGGAAAAAGAAGGAGTTTTGGACAACTTTCTTTTCCTTGGTGCAAAACACTGTGCAAACCTTTGTGCAACCTCTAGAACACGATAGGAGATGTTTTTCTGTCCTGGGCATAATTTCCCTGGCGTAGACACATATGAGAAAGCTTTTAAGGTGTAGGTGACAAGAGATGCTAAAGGACAAAACGAAGCACGCAAACTGGCATTGTGTGTGCATTTCAAAAACTGATGGAAAACAGTACCTACTCACTTCCTGCCTTTTGCATTCACATTAGAATATTGAAAAAGAAGGAGTTTTGGGACAACTTTTCCTTCCTTTGGTGCAAAAACACTGTACAAAAAACCCATTGTGCAACCCTCCCAGAACACGATAGGAGATGTTTTCTGTCCTGGCGCAGTTTCTCCTTGGGAGACATAGTGAGAAAGTTTTTTCTAAGGTGTAGGTGACAAGAGACTTACAGAAGGACAAAATGAAGCAGCACAACACTGGCATTGTGGGTGCAGCTTGCAAACTGATAGAAAACAGTACCTTACCACTCTCCTGCCTTTTTGCATTCACATGAATATTGAAAAAGAAGGAGTTTTGGACGACTTTCTTTTCCTTGGTGCAAAACACTCTGCAAACCTTTGTGCAACCTCTAGAACACGATAGGAGATGTTTTCTGTCCTGGCACAGTTTCTCCTTCGCGAGACATAGTGGGAAAGGTTTTGCTGAGGTGTAGGTGACAAGAGACGAAAAGGCAAAGAACAAAGCAGCACAACACTGGCATTGTGGGTGTGCAGCTTGCAAACTGATCGAAAACTAACCTTCCCACTCTCCTGCCTTTTTGCATTCACATGAATATTGCAATAGAAGGAGTTTTGGACGACCTTTTCCTTGGTGCAAAACACTCTGCAAACCTTTGTGCAACCTCTGGCCGGCGAAGGAGATGTTTTCTGTCCTGGCACAGTTTCTCCTTGCTGAGACATAGTGGGAAAGCTTTTGCTAAATTGTAGGTGACGTAAAGAGATGCTAGCTAACGAAGAACTTAAGCAGCACAACACTGGCATTGTGGGTGCAGCTTGCAAACTGATAGAAAACAGTACCTTACCACTCTCCTGCCTTTTGCATTCACATGAATATTGCAATAGAAGGAGTTTTGGACGACTTTATTTTCCTTGGTGCAAAACACTCTGCAAACCTTTGTGCAACCTCTAGAAGACGATAGGAGATGTTTTCTGTCCTGGCACAGTTTCTCCTTGCGAGACATAGTGGGAAAGCTTTTGCTAAGGTGTAGGTGACAAGAGACGCTAAAGCGCGAAAAATGAAGCAGCACAATACTGGCATTGTGGTTGCAGCTTGCAAACTGCATATAAAAACAGTACCTTACCACTCTCCTGCCTTTTGCATTCACATGAATATTGCAATAGAAGGAGTTTTGGATGACTTTTTTTTCCTTGGTGCAAAACACTCTGCAAACATTTGTGCAACCTCTAGAACACGACAGGAGATGTTTTCTGTCCTGGCACAGTTTCTCCTTGCGAGACATAGTGGAAATCTTTTGCTAAGGTGTAGGTGACAAGAGGCGATAAAAGGCGAAAACGAAGCAGCACAACACTGGCATTGTGGGTGCAGTTTGCAAACTGATAGAAAACAGTACCTTACCACTCTCCTGCCTTTTGCATTCACATGAATATTGCAATAGAAGGAGTTTTGGACGACTTTTCTTTTCCTTGGTGCAAAACACTCTGCAAACCTTTGTGCAACCTCTGGAACACTATAGGAGATGTTTTCTGTCCTGGCACATTTTTCTCCTTGCGAGACATAGTGGGAAAGCTTTGCTAAGGTGTAGGTGATAAGAGACGCTAAAGGTGAAGAACGGAAGCAGCACAACACTGGCATTGTGGGTGCAGCTTGCAAACTGATAGAAAACAGTACCTTCCCACTCTCCTGCCTTTTGCATTCCACATGAATATTGCAATAGAAGGAGTTTGGGCCGACTTTTGTTTTCCTTGGTGCAAAAAACACTCTGCAAACCGAAGTGAAACCTCTAGAACTGGCACGATGGGAGATGTTTTTTCTGTCCTGGCACAGTTTCTGCCCTTGCATTCACAGACATACTGGGAAAGCTTTTTGCTAAGGTGTAGGTGACAAGAGGCGCAAAAACTCTGCGAAGATACTTTTTGTCCTGGCACAGTTTCTTCTTGCGAGACATACTGGGAGCTTTTTGCTAAGGTGCAGGTGACAAGAGACGCTAAAGGCGAAGACACTGGAGCTCTCAAACTGCTAAAGCGCCACTACCCCGGGCGTCTTTTTTCAATTTGAAGTTTTGGCGCTCTTTTCCTTGGCGCAAAACACGAAGCGGCACAATGCTATTTGCTCGATAGAAGCCGTTTTCTTCCTGCCTCCGGTAGACATAGTGAGAGAGTCATCTTCCCAAAGGCGAAGAACGAAGCAGCACAACAGTGGCATTGTGGATGCAGCTTGCAAACTGATAGAAAACAGTACCTTACCACTCTCCTGCCTTTTGCATTCCCATGAATATTGCAATAGAAGCACTTTTGGACGACTTTACTTTTCCTTGGTGCAAAACACTCTGCAAACCTTTGTGCAACCTCTAGAAGACGATAGGAGATGTTTTCTGTCCTGGCACAGTTTCTCCTTGCGAGACATAGTGGGAAAGCTTTTGCTAAGGTGTAGGTGACAAGAGACGCTAAAGGCGAAGAACGAAGCAGCACAACACTGGCATTGTGGATGCAGCTTGCAAACTGATAGAAAACAGTACCTTCCCACTCTCCTGCCTTTTGCATTCACATGAATATTGCAATAGAAGGAGTTTTGGACGACTTTCTTTTCCTTGGTGCAAAACACTCTGCAAACCTTTGTGCAACCTCTAGAACACGATAGGAGATGTTTTCTGTCCTGGCACAGTTTCTCCTTGCGAGACATAGTGGGAAAGCTTTTTGATAAGGTGTAGGTGACAAGAGACGCTAAACACGAAGATACGGAGCTCTCTGAAGCTAAGCGCCGCCCCGCTCGCGGCTTTCGGCAGAAGCCGCGCTCCGGAGCGCACGGCGAGCGGCACAATGCTCTTCTTGCGAAGAAGCCGCTTCTTCGCCTCCGGTAGCCGGAGAGAGCGGCATCTTCCCAAAGGTGAAGAACGAAGCAGCACAACACTGGCATTGTGTGTGCAGCTTGCAAAAAGATAGAAAACAGTACCTTCCCACTCTCCTACATTTTGCATTCCCATGAATATTGTAATAGAAGGAGTTTTGGACGACTTTTTTTTTCCTTGGTGCAAAACACTCTGCAAACTTTTGCAACCTCTAGAACATGATAGGAGATGTTTTCTGTCCTGGCACAGTTTCTCCCTTGCGAGACATATTGGGATAGCTTTTGCTAAGGTGAAGGTGACAAGAGACGCTAAATGCGAAGAACGAAGCAGCACAACACAGGCATTGTGGGTGCAGCTTGCAAACTGATAGAAAACAGGACTTTACCACTCTCCTGCCTTTTGCATTAACATGAATATTGCAAAAAAGCAGTTTTGGACGACTTTCTTTTCCTTGGTGCAAAACATTCTGCAAACGTTTGTGCAGCCTCTAGAACACGATAAGAGATGTTTTCTGTCCTGGCACAGTTTCTCCTTGCGAGACATTTTGGGAAAGCTTTTTGCTAAGTTGTAGGTGACAAGAGACGCTAAAGACAAAGAACACTGGCAGCTCTCATTTTGCAAAGATGGAAGCGCGCCTTACCCTCTCCGCCTTTTTTCGGTATGAAAGAAAAGAGAAGGAGTTCGGAGCTTTCACTTGGTGCAAAACAGTGGCAGAATGTGCAACCTCTTTAACACGAAGGAATGTTTTCTGTCCTGGCACTTCTTGGCCTCCGGTAGCCGGAGGGTGTGGCATCTTCCCAAAGGTGAAGAATGAAGCAGCACAACACTGGCATTGTGGGTGCAGCTTGCAAACTGATAGAAAACAGTACCTTACCACTCTCCTGCCTTTTGCATTCACATGAATATTGCAATAGAAGGAGTTTTGGACGACTTTTTTTCCTTGGTGCAAAACACTCTGCAAACCTTTGTGCAACCTCTAGAAGACGATAGGAGATGTTTTCTGTCCTGGCACAGTTTCTCCTTGCGAGACATAGTGGGAAAGCTTTTTGCTAAGCTGTAGGTGACAAGAGACGCTAAAGGCGAAGAACGAAGCAGCACAACACTGGCATTGTGGGTGCAGCTTGCAAACTGATAGAAAACAGTACCTTACCACTCTCCTGCCTTTTGCATTCACATGAATATTGCAATAGAAGGAGTTTTGGACGACTTTTTTTCCTTGGTGCAAAACACTCTGCAAACTTTTGTGCAACCTCTAGAACATGATAGGAGATGTTTTCTGTCCTGGCACAGTTTCTCCTTGCGATACATAGTGGGTAGGCTTTTGCTAAGGTGTAGGTGACAAGAGACGCTAAAGGTGAAGAACGAAGCAGCACAACACTGGCATTGTGGGTGCAGCTTGCAAACTGATAGAAAACAGTACCTTACCACTCTCCTGCCTTTTGCATTACCATGAATATTGCAATAGAAGGATTTTTGGACGACTTACTATTCCTTGTTGCAAAACACTCTGCAAAGCTGTGTGCAACCTCTGGAACACTATAGCCGATGTTTTCTGTCCTGGCACACTTTCTCCTTGCGAGACATATTGGGTAAGCTTTTGCTAAGGTGTAGGTGATAAGAGACGCTAAAGGCGAAAAACGAAGCAGCACAACACTGGCATTGTGGGTGCAGCTTGCAAACTGATAGAAAACAGAACCTTACAACTGTCCTGCCTTTTGCATTCCCATGAATATTGCAATAGAAGGAGATTTGGACGACTTTTTTTCCTTGGTGCAAAAGACTCTGCAGACATCCTTGGAACCTCTAGAACACGATAGGAGATGTTTTTTGTCCTGGCACAGTTTCTCCTTGCGAGACATTTTGGGAAAGCTTTTTGCTAAGTTGTAGGTGACAAGAGACTCTAAAGACAAAGATCTGGACTCTCGAAAAAGCTACCACTCTCCGCCGCATTCCCGGACGTCTTTTAGGTAGAAGCTTGGCGCAAAAGGCACCGGGCGAAGTGGCAGAATGCTCTTTACGCGAAGAAGCCGCTTCTTGGCCTCCGGTAGCCGGAGGGTGCGGCATCTTCCCAAAGGTGAATAATGAAGCAGCACAACACTGGCATTGTGGGTGCAGCTTGCAAACTGATAGAAAACAGTACCTTACCACTCTCCTGCCTTTTGCATTCACATGAATATTGCAATAGAAGGAGTTTTGGACGACTTTCTTTTCCTTGGTGCAAAACACTCTGCAAACCTTTGTGCAAACTCCAGAACACGATAGGAGATGTTTTCTGTCCTGGCACAGTTTCTCCTTGCGAGACATAGTGGGAAAGCTTTTTGCTGAGGTGTAGGTGACAAGAGACGAAAAGGCAAAGAACAAAGCAGCACAACACTGGCATTGTGGGTGCAGCTTGCAAACTGATAGAAAACAGTACCTTACCACTCTCCTGCCTTTTGCATTCACATGAATATTGCAATAGAAGGAGTTTTGGACGACTTTATTTCCTTGGTGCAAAACACTCTGCAAACCTTTGTGCAACCTCTGGAACACGATAGGAGATGTTTTCTGTCCTGGCACAGTTTCTCCTTGCGAGACATAGTGGGAAAGCTTTTGCTAAGTTGTAGGTGACAAGAGATGCTAAAGGCGAAGAACGAAGCAGCACAACACTGGCATTGTGGGTGCAGCTTGCAAACTGATAGAAAACAGTACCTTACCACTCTCCTGCCTTTTGCATTCACATGAATATTGCAATAGAAGGAGTTTTGGACGACTATTTTCTTTGGTGCAAAACACTCTGCAAACCTTTGTGCAACCTCTAGAAGAGGATAGGAGATGTTTTCTGTCCTGGCACATTTTCTCCTTGCGAGACATAGTCGGAAAACTTTTGCTAAGGTGTAGGTGACAAGAGACGCTAAATGCGAAGAACGAAGCAGCACAATACTGGCATTGTGGTTGCAGCTTGCAAACTGATAGAAAACAGTACCTTTCCACTCTCCTGCCTTTTGCATTCACATGAATACTGCAATAGAAGAGTTTTGGACGAGTTTTTTTCCTTGGTGCAAAACACTCTGCAAACCTTTGTGCAACCTCTAGAAGACGATAGGAGATGTTTTCTGTCCTGGCACAGTTTCTCCTTGCGAGACATAGTGGGAAATCTTTTGCTAAGGTGTAGGTGACAAGAGACGATAAAGGCGAAGAACGAAGCAGCACAACACTGGCATTGTGGGTGCAGTTTGCAAACTGATAGAAAACAGTACCTTACCACTCTCCTGCCTTTTGCATTCACATGAATATTGCAATAGAAGGAGTTTTGGACGACTTTATTTTCCTTGGTGCAAAACACTCTGAAAACCTTTGTGCAACCTCTGGAACACTATAGGCGATATTTTCTGTCCTGGCACATTTTCTCCTTGCGAGACATAGTGGGAAAGCTTTTGCTGAGGTGTAGGTGATAAGAGACCCTAAAGGTGAAGAAGGAAGCAGCACAACACTGGCATTGTGGGTGCAGCTTGCAAACTGATAGAAAACAGTACCTTACCACTCTCCTGCCTTTTGCATTCACATGAATATTGCAATAGAAGGAGTTTTGGACGACTTTCTTTTCCTTGGTGCAAAAGACTCTGCCGACCTCCGTGGAACCTCTAGAACACGATAGGAGATGTTTTTTGTCCTGGCACAGTTTCTCCTTGCGAGACATAGTGGGAAAGCTTTTGCTAAGGTGTAGGTGACAAGAGACGCTAAAGGCGAAGATACGGAGCTCTCAAACGAAGAAAAAAGCGCCACTCCCGGCGTCTTTCAAGTGAAGCCGCGGCGCTCCGCCAAAGACGGGTGAGCGGCACAATGCTCTTTGCGCGTAGAAGCAGCTTCTTCGCCTCCGGAAGACGGAGAGAGCGGCATCTTCCCAAACGCGAAGAACGAAGCAGCACAACACTTGCACTGTGGGTGCAGCTTGCAAACTGATAGAAAACAGTACCTTACCACTCTCCTGCCTTTTGCATTCCCATGAATATTGCAATAGAAGGAGTTTTGGACGACTTTCTTTTCCTTGGTGCAAAACACTCTGCAAAGATTTGTGCAACCTCTAGAAGACGATAGGAGTTGTTTTCTGTCCTGGCACAGTTTCTCCTTGCGAGACATAGTGGGAAAGCTTTTTGCTGAGGTGTAGGTGACAAGAGAGGCTTAAAAGGCAAAAAACAAACCAGCACAA
>NW_022147783.1:0-8139 GCF_901933205.1 Camarhynchus parvulus
ATGGGTCCCAGTGAGGGACACGACTGAAAAGTGTCCCAGGCCCCAGGCAGAGCAGAGAACTGCAGGCAGTGCTGCCAGGTGGGGACAAGAAGCCAAGTCTTGGTGCCCTGGGGGGCAGCAGGGTCTGTGCCACCAGGGGGCTGGCAGGAGACACCTTGTGCTGAGGCCCTGGGGCCTCCTGGCACAGCCCCAGCCAGGCTGGGCACTGTCAGCCCCTGGTTCTGCCCTCAGCATCCCCCCCCAGCCCACATCCCAGTGGCCTCAAGGATCTGCTGGAAGGAGTCCCTGGGCAGCCTTGCTCAGCAATGGCCCTGGGGGCTCCTTCATGCTCCCTGCAGGGACTGCAGGCTTTTCACAGGACTTTGGCTTTGGCTTTTGCCTTGCAGTCTCTGAGAGGTTTGTGCAATCATGGCCTCCAATTATCTGCTGTAATTAGTCCCTGGAGAGGCTTTGTCAGTAACAACAGTCAGTGGGCTCATTAATGCTTCAAGGTACTTCAGTTATTTTAAGGTACTTGGTGTTTCCCTTTTGATACAGCCTCTGTGAGAGGTTTATGCAATCATGGCCCCAATTATCTGCTTTAACGAGTCCCTTGAGAGCTTTGTACTGACACTCAGTGGGGCTCATTAATGCCTTGAGGTACTCAAGGTTTGTCAGGTACTTCATGGATTTAAGTACACTTTTAGGTACTTTTAAGGATTTTTCTTCCCACACTGAGTCTCTGAGAGGTTTTTGTGCCACCCTGGCCTCAAATTCTGTCCTCCAAGCAGTCCATGAGGATGCTGTGTCTGGTATCTTCCCCCTTTCTGTTTTACAACAAAGATGGAACTGAAAGAATTTTGTAAGACTTTCTAAAAGCATCCAGAAAAACATGGGACAATTAACAATACAACAACAACTAAGAGAATTAATAGTCGTGATTTAGCTAGATATCATCTAACCCTTTAGTCCCATGGATTGGAAAAGTTTATTGAACCAGTCTTTGTTTTCCACTTGAAGCTTCTTGAACCCTTCCTTCAGTACCTGAATGCTTTTGTGGATTGACTCGCTGTGGCTGGAGAGGTTCATGCAACACATCCCTCAGAGTCTACACAGCCATGCCCACGTGCCCAGAGTAAAAACTCTATCGCTGTTCTGCAAGGTGCCATGTCTGATGGTCTCTGTGTCTGAGAGCAGGCCACTCAATGTGAGGGAGGGAGCATTGGTTTGCTTACTTAACAGGCACCCAGGATGGTCTAATTGTCCTAAAGCTTTAGCTGCAGCCACCCAAGGTAGTCCAAATTGGGGGTGCTACCATCCAATACCTGGATTAAAGCTTGCAAAACCATCTCTTTGGTATCATCCAATACTTCTCTGGGGATACCTGCTGCTGGATCATCTGGTAGGCTGTGTTGTCCTTCTCCAGCTAGATGGTTGATTGTCAATTCCACCCTTGCCTCATTATTAGCATAGTCTGCTATTAATTGATTTAGTAAACACTTCCATCCCCCTTCCCACAGGGTGTATTGTGTAGGTGACAACAACATGGTCATAATATATTTTAAATCATAGGGGGTTAAGACATGTGCTGTAAACATGGCCCTCATTAGGCCATTAAAACAAGGTAAGTCCTTCGTTTGGTCATTAACTTACCTGCACAGCTCCTTGATTTCCCTGTAAACCAGTGGCTGATACCCGGGATTCTGCCCCCTTCTTTCATAACCTCCTGGGGCAATGAGGAGTTTCAAGACTATTTGGCAGTCTCCTTCCTTAACTGTTTCTTTCTGGATCCTTTCCTAGGGATCTTCTGGGGTTGAGGGTTGAGGTGGCTCTGGGAAATCCAAACTGTCTTCTGGGAAGGAAGAATAACTTGGAACAGAAACATTTGGATTAGAAATAGTGTGACAGTTGGGCTTAGGATCTTTGATCATGGGATTATATTGTTGCTGGCGGGTGAGGCAAAGGGCACTGCCATTTTGTCAGGTGTTGGGGAGGAAGGGCCTTGATTTAGGATGGTGGACTTCCAGGGTGGCCTTCTGGAGGCATGGCCCAGGGTGGAGGTGGAATGATTGAAAGTGGGGGCGTGACCCGCAGTTGTGTGCATGGAGTCTGGAGGTTCATTCAGGGCAGAAGAGAAGGTTGTGGTAGCAGGAAGTGGAGGAGCCAAGATGGAGGGAGGATGGTCGGGCTCCTGAGCCACATTCAGGCTCCTTCCATCTTGAGTGTCCAGGGCATGATGCTCCAAGACCGCGTGGCCATTGCCATCTTGGAGCATCGTGGAAGGTCTGAGAAAGGCAGGTTTGAGGGGAGGTCCTGAGTTGGGGGGACCAACGGATTGAGTTTTCGACATGCTGCTTGCTGGTGAAGGGTGGTGTGGAAGATGGGGAGCATGCAGGGTGCAATGGGGTCCCTTTTGATCAAAAGGTTGTACAGTTTGACTCCCACTGAGTCCCAAAATTCAGTGGTATGGATTTCGTCAGCAGAGGCATCTGGAAAATTTTTAATGATTCGCCTCATGATTGATTTTAATTCACTCTTTGAAGAGATTATGTCATGATCAGTGAAAATTAAAGCATCCATGTATGCTCTTTTTCACCTTGGACAACTGGCTGCCCGTTTTTCTCTTTCTCTGCTTTATGAGGAAGAGCCACCAGAACACCCCAAGTCAATTATGGGACATGGGTGCATATTGTAAAAGCACAGTGGAAAAACGGGCAATACATGTCTTCCATTTCTCCAAACCCACCTGCAATCCTATGCAGGTGAAACCGTCGTTGTCTCTGCAGATCCTGGCCAAGATCCCTCGAAGCAACGATGAATCCACTGGGCCCGGCACAATCCAAAATCCCGGGGAGCACTGGCCTATCCATCAGCTAACCCCAGCTGACGTGACTGACACAGGGAGCCCTGAGTGTCAGGGTCCCTGTTCGGGCACCAAAGGTCACAATCAGGGTGGCTGTGACAAACCTCTGTGGTTCCCTGACTCAAGGGTGAGGTTGGCAAAAATGAAAAGGAGCAGGAACAATGGAGTTGTTTAAAAGGAACTTTAATTACAGGGTGAAAAACAATAAGCAGGGAGACGTCAAGAACAGTATGAGGGGCAGGATGCATGGCCCGAGACAAAGGGAAAGCAACAACATAGACACTTGGGGGTAGAACACTCTGGAACAATAACCATATAGGGGAAAGAAGTAACCAACAGCGGAGTAGAACTTGGACAAATTAGCATAGCAACACTAAAGGCTTATGGGGGAACTCTCAAACTTACCCTAATTTAAACAAATTATTCCCAGGGCTTGAAACTCATCCCCAACTCTTTTGGGGTAAAATCTGGCTGACTCTGAGTTACAGCTGGGCTAACTCCCACACCGCTGCTTTGCTCTGGTCCCTTGGGACCATGCGGCCCAACAGAGCCACAGTGATGTCCTTGGTTCCACGAGGCTCCACAGTGTCACAATGGTCCCTTAGATCCATGGTGCTCTGCAGTGCCACAGTGGCCCCTTCATTTCACAAGGCTCCCAAATGTCACATTGGTCTCCATAGGAAGGAAACCACGGAGCCCCATGTTTCAGGAGCTGATGAAAAGCAGCCACCAGAGGCCAAGGCAAGCCTGACCTGTCTGTCCTGGTAGGTTTACTTGGAGCAACCCTTGGATATTTGAAATTATGAATGCAGAGTCCTAATTTAAAACATTTCTGCCTGGAGAAGAGTGATGGGGTTTTTTATAAAAAGAAAAGCACAGAGCCCTTTCCAGTGTTTGGAAAATAGGTGAGTGCTGCCCATCAGGAGTCAAAGACCAGCCAGACTTGTCTGTCCTGGCAACTTTTGTCTGCAAGTAAGCCTTTAATACACAAAAATTTGGAGGTGGAATCCTAATTTTGGCCATGGATGCCTGGAAAAAATGGACAGTTCTTTTCCAAAAAAGAAAAGCCCAGAGCCCCAGTGTTTCAGGGGCAGATGGGAGTGGCCTTCCAAATTCCAAGGTCAGCCAGACCTGTCAGGTGACCCCTGGGAGGTCAAGGCAGCCACACTTATTTCATGTTCCCTTGGTTCCACAGGGGCCGGCAGTGTCACAATGGCTCCTTGCTTCCATGAGGCCTTGCAGTGCCACAATGGTTCTCTTGCTTCCATGATGCCCTCAAGTGTCATAATGGCCCCTTGATTACACAAGTCCTTAAGGATCTCAATGGTCTCCATGGTTCCACAAGGTCCCACAGTGTCATAATGGTCTATTGGTTCCATGAAGCCTCGCTGTGTCCAATGGCCCCTTGGTTCCATTGGGGCCCAGTAGGGCAACAATGATTCCCTTGGTTCCACAACTTCCCATAGTGTCACAATGGCCTCTTCCTTCCATGAGGCCTTGCAGGGTCACAATGTTCCTCTGCTTCCCTGAGGCCCCACAGTGTCACAATGGTCTCCATGATTCCATGGGGCCTTGCAATGTCACAATGCTCTCCATGGATCCACGGTGCCTCTCAGGATCACAATGGCCCTTTGGCTCCACGAGGCCCTGAAATGCAGCAATGGTCTCTTGGTTGCACAAAGCCCTGCTGCTTCATTCTGTCCCCTTGGGACCATGCGGCCCAACAGAGCCACAAAGATGTCCTTAGTTCCATGAGGCCCCACAGTGTCACAGTGGCCCCTTGGATCCATGGTACCCTGCAGGGTCACAATGTTCCCCTTGGTTCCACAAGTTCCTACAGTGTAACAGGTTCCAGAAGGGCCTGCAGTGCCACCATGGCCCATTGGTTCCACAATGCTCCACAGTGTCACAATGGTCTCCATAGGAAGGAAACAAGTGAGCCCCGGTGGTGCAGGGGCAGATGAGAGGCAGCCACCAGAGGCCAAGGCTAGCCAGACTTGACTGTACGGGCAGATTTTGTCTGGGAGTAACCCTTGGATATAGAGAATTTTAGACACAGAATCCCAATTTTGGCCATGGGTGCCTAGACAAGAAAGACAGTTCTTTTCCATAGGAATAAAAGCACAGAGCCCCAGTGCTTCACGGTCAGATGGGAAGTGGCCCTTGACATGTCAAATTCAGTGGGACCTGTCAGACAGCCCCCAGGAATCCAAACCAGCCAGACCTGTTCCATGTTCCATTGACTTCATGGGTCCTGACACTGTCACAATGGTCTCCTTGATTCCATGAGGTCTGGCAATGTCACAATGGGTTCTTGGTTTCATGAGCCCCAAGAGAATCACAGTGGTCTCTGGGCTCCATGCGGCCCCACTGTGTCACATTGGCTCCTTGTTTCTATGGGCCCCCCAGTTTGATCACTGATCCTTGCTTCCATAGGGCCCATGATTTGCACAATAGTCTCCTGTTGGTGGCACAGGGTGATTGGTCAAGGAAAGCACAGTGCAGAGGTTATGTGGACAGTCAAGGGATGAGTTGTTGGTAGATAAGTAGAAATAACACGTTTTAAGAATTTATTGGATGACACAACTTTAAAAGACCTTGAAACTGTACATTTTAGAGCAATTTTGAGGTGTTTTTCCAGCGTGCTGGGGCTGGTGAGGACAGCAATGCAAAACCTTAGATAACATAACAATAAACAAGAAGCTGAAGACGGAAGAAGTCCCATGCGTCTCCTTTTACCTGGCACAGAACTGCTATAGGAGAGTTTCCCCCATCCAGGGAGCCCCCAGAAAGGCCCAATGTAAAACAAACAGCAATAACTGGTGTCCTGACAATGTTTGAAAGAAGTAGGCTTTTTTCCATGAAGTTGTTTACTGAAGGGTGTTGTCTTAATTGGCCAATCATGTGAAATGTGTTGATTAAATGAGCAGTGAGGTGCACCTGTAGCAAAGCAAGGTATAAAAGAAGACGATTGAATAAACAGGCGGCTTTTAGCCCTTAGCCTTCTGATCTGAGTCTGTGTCATCTCTGACTCAACGGTGACATTTGGGGATCTGTGGCAGCTATTGGAGATCCTTTCTGCACCTCGTGACCCAACAGGAACTTCTCTAACAAACTTGGCCTGAAGCTCCCACTGTGCCCATGACAGGAACCCCTGTGAGTGTCTGGGACATCCCGGCTCTTTGGCAGCCTGGGCACTCCTGGGATGTCACCGTGGAGCCCCCGTGAGTGCCTGTGACAGATCGGTGCCTTTGCAGCCCAAGGTGCCCTGGGATGTCACCATGGAATGGCTGTGACTGCCTCTGACCACAGGGCTCTTTACCATGCCCAGAAAGCCCTGGGAGGTCTCCATGGAGCCTCTGTCTGTGCCTGTGACATTCCAGCTCTGGAACAGCCTGGAGACTCTTGGAAAGTCCCCATGGAACCCCTCTGAGGGCCTGTGACAAATCTGATCCTCAGCAGGCAACCATCACCAGCCCCTGTTGCTATGGTCAGTTTCCATGGCAACCATCACCAGCCCCCTGTTGCTATGCTCAGTCCCTCGGCAGCTCCATGGAGACCACATGCCAGGCGTGGTTGCCATGGACACCAGCTCAGGCCTGCAGCCAGAGCCCGTTGCCATGGCAACCATTGGCAGCCCCATCCCCAGGCTCATGGGATCCCAGAAGCACAGAATTGGCTGAGCTGGGAGGGACCCATCAGGATCCTCCAGTCCAACTGCTGGCCCTGCACAGGACAGCCCAACAATGCCAGCCTGGGCCTGGCAGCTGTCCAAACGCTGCTGGGCTCAGAGAGCCCCTGGAGCTGGGAGCCTTCCCTGGGGAGCCTGGGCAGGGGCCCCAGCAGCCTCTGGGCAAAAACCTTTTCCTGACATCCAAGCTGAGCCTGCCCGACTCAGCTGCAGCGTTCCCTCCACTCCTGTCCCTGGGCACCAGAGGGAAGAGGTTCCCACAGCCCCAGCCAGGGACCCGCTCCCAAGGCTGTTGCCATGGCCACCAGGGCTGGCACCAGCTGGGATGCTCGGTTTCCACGGGCCGGGCTTCAGGAATGGGATTCCTCAATTTCCTGCTCCCGCTAAAACCGCGCTGCCCTCGCTGCCCTCCCGCCTCCCATGGAAAGCACAAAAGGCAAAGATCCTCGGTTGGGATAAGAACAATTTATTGGGAATGGCATTGAGGTAATGAACAAAGGGAATAGAAACAATACTGATAACAGAAGGGATAAATAAAACTGTTTACAGGAAAAACTACAACAAAACTCACTGGGTCTTCCTGGCCACAATTTCCCCTGCCTGGAAAGGCCACGCTTCTCCTCAGGGAGAGAGAGAGAGAGTTCCTTTCCTGTCCCTGGCAATGACCTGAGGTGGGAGTGAATGTAATGACAGGGCCATGGCCAGACCCTCATGTTCTTCAATGCAACATCATGTCATTGGCAGGGGCAGGAAAAGGGACAGGTGTCTTCTTTACATGGATCACAGGGAAAATGGATCACCAGGGTTCTTCTCAACGTGGGACTTCTAATGCTGAAAGAAGCTGGAGCTGGGCATGAAGGTCTTCCTGCAGTTTGGGCATTTGCAGAACTTCCCTTACTGGTGACTCCATTGGTGTCCGGTCAAGTCTGAGCTCATGGAGAAGCTCTTGCCATGATGTGGGGCACTCATAGGGCCTCCTCCCAGTGTGGATGTGCCGGTGGATGATGAGGGTGGATTTTTTCTTGAAGCCCTTCCCGCACTCAGGGCAGTGGAAGGGCCTCTCCTCTGTGTGATTTCGGTGGTGGCGGAGGAGATGGGAGCTGGTCTGAAACCTCTTCTGACCCTGGGGACATTTGTAGGGCCTCTCCCCAGTGTGGATGCATTGGTGGGTCACAAGGGTGGACCTGTGGCTGAAGCCCTTCCCACACTCCCCACACTCGTAGGGCCATTCCCCAGTGTGGATCATCTGGTGGCGGATCAGGGCGCTGCTCTGCCTGAAGCTCTTCCCACACTCCAAGCACTTGTGGGGCTTCTCCCCATCATGAAGCTGCTCCTGGGCCACCAGCTCCGAGCTCTGGCTGAAGCTCTGTCCACCTTTCTGGCTCAGGGTGGGTCTTTCCTCCTCAGTGCCCCCTGGGCTGGGTTTGGAGCCCCTCCTGCTGTGGCATCTCTGGGGATTTTCTTCCCTGTTGGATTCGGTGTGTCTTGGTTTAGAGCAAAATTTTTGGAGAGAGAGAGAGAGAGAGTCCCCAGAGGGACTCTAGTAGGAGGATAAATTCAATGGGCCCCTCCCCACAACCAGTCGAGGGAGAAAATACCTCCCTTG
>NW_022147784.1:0-8120 GCF_901933205.1 Camarhynchus parvulus
TGGGCTCTCTCTTTGATTTCCGGCCAGCAAAGAGGCAAGGCCTCCCCTGCCCGGCTTCGAGCTGGGCCGGGGAGGGAAAGCCTGTGGCCCGGCAGAGGTAGGCCTGACCCCTCAGGATGGAAGGGTGGTGGGGGCACCAGGAGGCGTTGGGCAGCCCCCCAGGAGAGACAGAGGGAGAGAGGCCCGAGAGGATTTGGGCACCCAGGAGACAGGCCCAGAAGATTTGGCAGCCCCCCAGCTAGAAGATGAGAGAGAGAAAGCTGGTACGGGCCTGTGGCCTTGAAGTGATATCGGCCTGTGAAGAAAGAGGGGGAAGGGGGGAGTGCAGCGGGGAAGGGGGGAGTGCAGCAGGGAAGGAGCCTGGCCGCATGCAGGAGTTTGTTAACCCCTTTCTGGACAATGAAGACCTCACAGAGCATTTAGACCTTTCCCGGAGTGGATGATAAAGAAGAAATAGGCAAGAGAATGACAGTCAGAGCAGTGAATGAAGCTAGGAGAGTAAAGAAGAGGCCGGAAAGAGATGATGGAGTAGCTGGTTGTGGGACTCTTTTTGGTACAGCCATGGACAGAACCATGCTTCCCTCTGACACAGAGGCTGCATGCAGGGGGGAGGCGATGGCTCAGAACTGAGAGGGTTCAGTGTTGGAGACCCCCCGGCCCCAGGGGGTAGACAAGTATGGGGGGGACAAGAGGTCCTGAGAGTGAGAGAAAACTGTGCTTTTTTTTGGAACTAGTCAAAGCACCCTTAAAAAGATAACCCTTGAAGCAGCTCTGTTCCATGTCCAGTGGTGAGAGCACTAGGCATACAAAAAAGAAGTCACCATAGCCCCAAGAAAGACTCCTCTCCTCTTGATAGACTGAAATTGAGTATTTACAAGGTGATAAATAGAGACTTGAAATTTAGAAGATGTATTAGAAATGTAGTAAGAAGAAGAAATCTTTTTGTAGAGTTTTCATTTTCCAAGTGTGTGTGCGTGTGTGTGTGTGTTTTTTTTCTTTTGTAGTTTAGTTAATAAACTTTTTTTTCTAAAGTAGAAGCCTGCTTTGCTTATTTCCTAGTCACATCTCACAACAAACACCAGAGAAGTATATTTTCATAGTGCACTGGCATTGTGCCAGTGTCAAACCATGACAGTCCCCCAGAAAATTTAACAACACTGTGGTGGATGCCCAAACTTCTTGTTCTTCCTTTCCAGAGAAAAGCAAATAATTTACATATTGGATGAGCTTTATCTCAGTTTTAATGGAGAAGAGTTGTGTTATTTCTCCTAGGGCTTGACTAAGGGGTTTGGGGATCCGGAAAACCCTTGGGGTAACCCAGTCCACTGAAGCTGTTGCTTCCTCCTGGAATCAGGGTCCTCCCATTCAAATGCAAATATATCCCACTTTCCTCTGCCAGTGGACATGCCCAAAAAGCATCTTTTAGGTCTATCACAGTAAATCACTGGTGTGCTGGGGGGATATTACTCAGTAGTGTAGAGGGGTTAGGCACTACTGGGCATCAATTCACTGTTCTTTTGTTCACTTCTCTCAAATCTTGGACAAGCCTGTAAGTCCCATCTGACTTCTTTACTGGTAATATGGGTGTGTTATGGGGGACATACATGGTTCTAAGGTCCTGTCCTCAAGTAGGTCCTGGATCAGCGGCTGCAGTCCTCATCTCCCCTCCAGGGGGAGTGGGTATTGTTGCACCCAAACTGGATGGTTTTCATTAACTAGTTTTAGTACCAAAGGTTTCATGTTCAATTTATCTCACTTTTTTGGTTTTGCCCACACCACCTCACGAATTTTCTCCTCATTTTCCTCCCTTAATTGGAGAAGCTTAAGTACCATTTTCCCTTTCTCTGGGAGTACTCCAATGTCAAACTGCACCTGTAAATCCTGTCCTAATAAATTTCACCCTGCTTATGGAACTAATAGAACATCCCCAATTCCTATTTTATTTCCTTCAAACTTTTAGTTCCTTCAAACTTTATTGGCATTAAAACTGAGGCTTTGCAACCTTCCCCTTGTCTTGATTTGGAAAAGACAGGTGTGTGCTAATGAAGGCAGGAGCCGCCCCTGAAATGGAAAATGTAAACCCCCTCCCTCCAAATTGTTCTCATTTTGAAATTAAGGGGGCTCTCAGGCACAGGTATGGGAGCAGGAATAGCAGTTCTTTATTAGGGAAAAAAATTAAACAAATAAACAATGCAGTACACTAGAACAACACTGACAGAGTCAGAACCCAACCTGACACCCTGTGGGTCAGGGTGTTGGTGGCAGTGCAATTGGAAATGTGGCTGCAGTCCTCCTGGAGTGTCAGGGGTGGTTCTGTTGGAGGAAGGGGGGCCTGTAGAGAAGGATGTATTCTTCCTCTGAAGATCCAGTGGAAGAAGAGGCAGCTGCTGTTCCTCTGGGGAATCCAGTGGAGAAAGCCGTGCTGGTGTCTCAAAACCTCTGGATCATATCTGGGTAGCAATGCTTGGCTCCTCCCTCTGGGCAGAGCATCTCACAATGGGATGTTATAGTTCTTATCAGCCATGCAGTGACATTCAATAGTCTGTTATCAGCAGATGTGCCCTCCTGAGGCAGGAGTGATTGTGAGCACCCACAGAGAGAGATAAGGCAAACTGCCCACTTGACAAAAGATAATCTGCCATGCAGATGGTAATGGAAAACATCTTGCATTGCAACATGGAACATGCAGTCTTTCACTTCAAATGGGTCGGTAGGTTTTAAAATGGGAGTGGTCTCCTTCTGATGAAGGCAAAGATGTCTTCCTCAATTTGACCTCTTTAGTTATGACTTGTTGGCTGGCTTTCCAACCCCATGGCTATAGTTCAAGGTTCAGGGCCCAGCTGCAGGCCATAGTCCTCTAACACAATTCAATCCACATCCCACCCTGCTTATTTAAACATAGTAAAGACACACAGGTGATTTCTGACAGGCAGATATATTGCCCTGGAGTTAACTACTTTATCTGCTAATAATTAACTATCCCTTATTATTTCTACATCTCTTGCAACCCCCCTGACTAAATTAACCGAACTCTAGATTTTAATTCTTGGAGTTTCTTTAAACCTTTAATTCACCATCACCAGGCCCCCTATGGTGTTGCCATGGCAACCATCACCAGCCCCTGTTTCCATGGGCACCATCACCACCCCCCTGTTGCTATGGTCAGTCCCTTGGCAGCTCCATGGAGACCCCATGCTATGGGGGTGGTTGCCATGGACACCAGCTCAGGCCTGCAGCCAGAGCCCGTTGCCATGGCAACCATTGGCAGCCCCATCCCCAGGCTCATGGGATCCCAGAAGCACAGAATTGGCTGAGCTGGGAGGGACCCATCAGGATCCTCCAGTCCAACTGCTGGCCCTGCACAGGACAGCCCAACAATGCCAGCCTGGGCCTGGCAGCGCTGTCCAAACGCTGCTGGAGCTCAGAGAGCCCTGGAGCTGGGAGCCTTCCCTGGGGGAGCCTGGGCAGGGGCCCCAGCAGCCTCTGGGCAAAAACCTTTTCCTGACATCCAAGCTGAGCCTGCCCCGACTCAGCTGCAGCCGTTCCCTCCACTCCTGTCCCTGGGCACCAGAGGGAAGAGGTTCCCACAGCCCCAGCCAGGGACCCGCTCCCAAGGCTGTTGCCATGGCCACCAGGGCTGGCACCAGCTGGGATGCTCGGTTTCCACGGGCCGGGCTTCAGGAATGGGATTCCCCAATTTCCTGCTCCCGCTAAAACTGCGCTGCCCTCGCTGCCCTCCCGCCTCCCATGGAAAGCACAAAAGGCAAAGATCCCGGGCTGGGATAAGAACAATTTATTGGGAACAGCAACGAGATAAAGAACAAACAGGAACAAAAACAATATTGATAACAGAAGGGATAAGAAAAACTATTTACAGAGAAAACTGCAACATAAACAACTGGGTCTTCCTGGCCAATGTATTTCCTCCTGCCTGGAAAGGCCACCCTTCTCCCTGGAGAGAGAAAGAGTCCCTTTCCTGCCCCCGGCAATGACCCGAGGTGAGAGTGAATGTAATGACAGGGCCACGGCCAGACCCTCATGTTCTTCAATCCCACATCAGGTCATTGGCAGGGGCAGGAAAAGGGACAGGTGTCTTCCCAGCATGGATCATGGGGAACATGGTTCACACCAGGGCTCTTCCCAAATCTGGGACCTCCAATGATGGATAAGTTGGGGCAGTGCACGAAGCTCCTCCTGCAGTTGGGGCATTTGCAGGGCTTCCCTTACCGGTGCCTCCGTTGGTGTCTGGTCAAGTCAGAGCTCTGGGTGAAGCTCTTCCCACAATGGGGACACTCGTAGGGCCTCTCCCCAGTGTGGATGCGCCGGTGCCTGATGAGGTTGCACTTGTTTTTGAAGCCCGTACCACAGTCAGGACATAGGAAGGGCCTCTCATCCAGTGTGAATCTGCTTGTGCTGCAGGAGACTGGAGCTGGTCTGAAACCTCTTCTGACAGGTGGGACACTCGTAGGCCCTCTCCCCAGTGTGGATGTGCAGGTGGGTGATGAGGTGGGAGCTGCAGCTGAAGCCCTTCCCACATTCCCCACACTTGAAGGGCCATTCCCCAGTGTGGATGTATTGGTGCCTGTTGAAGATGGGAGCTGCAGCTCAAACCTCTTCCCACACTGGGGACCCCAGGGCCTCTCCCCAGTGTGGGCGTTGGTTCACAAGGGTGGATCTGCTGAAGCCCTTCCCACATCTGGGGCCATTCCCAGTGTGGATCATCTGGTGGCTGATCAGGGGGCTGCTCTGCCTGAAGCTCTTCCCACACTCCAAGCACTTGTGGGGCTTCTCCCCATCATGAAGCTGCTCCTGGGCCACCAGCTCTGAGCTCTGGCTGAAGCTCTGTCCACCTTCCTGGCTCAGGGTGAGTCCTTCCCCCTCAGAGCACCCTGGGCTGGGTTTGGAGCCCCTCCTCCTGTGGGATCTCTGGGGATTTTCCTCCCCATTGGAATTCTGCACAGTGGAGTCGCTCAGACCTGCCTCTTCCATGAGGTTCTGCCTGTGGAGATTTCTCCTCCCTGGTCTCCATCCTCAGCTCCTTGTCTGGGGGAGGAAGGACAAGGAGAGGATGGGATTTGCCTCCGTGCCAGAGGGAAGGGGAAGGAGGTGCATCCCCCCAGGACGGGGTGCATCCTGCAGCCCCTGGGAGATGGAGCAGGAGAGAGGGGAAAGGGGGTTGGCAGCCTCCTCCTCCATCCAATCAATGTTTGGGGGTTGTCCTGCTTTTGCCGGGTGCTGTGCTGGGCTGGGAGATGGAGCAGGAGAGAGGGGGAAAGGGGCACTGACTTCCTCCTCACCTGCCTGGGTGTCCCAGGGCTCCTTCCTCTTCCTCCCAGCCTCCTCCTCCATCCAATCAAGGTTTGGGAATGGGAAATCCTCTTCTGGGAAGAAAACAAAGGGTTCACACATCGTCTTTTGTTTAAGTTTGAAGGCAAACCTGGGGGAGAGTCTAAGTCAGAATTACAGTTTAAGAAGAAAATGAAAATCCAGGCAATGATGCAGAAACACTGCCTTAAACTGACAGAGTCAGGATATAACCTGACACCCTGTTGGTCAGGGTGCTGGCAGCAGTCCCATTAAATGGTGGCTGCAGTCCTGTTGGAGTGATGAACGTGATTCTGTCAAAGCAGTGATCCTGTAGAAGGGTCTGGTCTTCCTCTGAAGGTCCAGTGGTGGTTCTGGAGCTCTTGTCCTCTGGGAATCCAGCAGGCAAGCTGCTCCTGGTGTTGCAAGGCTCAGCTTATATCCAGGTAGGAATGCTTGGATCCTCCCCCTGGGCGGAGCATCCCACAATGGGATGATGGAATTTGATCAGTCCTGCAGTGACACTCAATGGCCCATTCCCAGAAGATATCTCCCCTGGAGGGCGTTATCAGGGCTGAGTCATGGAAGAGATAAAGAACACTGCCCCACCTGTTGATAGCAGTTGATGAAGATGGGGATTGAAAACATGCATTTGGTTCCATCTTCCATTGCAACCTGAAACAGTGGGGTAATCCCTGCTCAGGGGGTGAACACCACCCCCCTTACCCAAACTGGCTCAGGTGTAAAACCCCCACCCTGGGAAGGCCACACACACAGGGGACAATGTCACACTTGCCCTGCCCCAGGGGAGGTCTCTGTCCCTGTCACTCCCTTGCTCTCCCCCCTTTTCTCTTTCTTTCCATCTCTCTCTCTACCTCACATTTACTGTTCAATAAAATCCAGCTTGGATTTGGTCTCGTTAGCACCTTAACTGGGGCCGAGGTATCTCTCTAATACTTTTCTTAACCAGACTGTGACATTATTTTGGCACAGTGAGTTCAGGGCACTGCACCCCTGTGCCTTTGACAACAGCATGGTTCCCTCCTCTGAGGAGGTTGTGGTTCTTTCAGAACTCTTGGAAACTTCACCTCCTTCCTCCTGGGGAATTTATGGGAAAACTGATAGGGAAAATGGCTCTTGTGGGTGGCCAGTGAAAAACAAAATATTTTGTTGTCCTTCCTTGAAAAGTTTGTTAAAATCACTGGAGGAAAGGGAGCAAATGTTACCAGCGAGACTGACAAGGTCCATTCACTCCAAGGTGAGGAACACAAGGCTGCTGAAAGTCCCACAAGAAGCCCAGCTCAAGTAGCTAAATTCCCAAATAACTCCAGCCAGGGGTCTCCGGGAGGATTTTTTGGAGAGTGTTGAGCCGGCAGATCCCCGGACTCGAGCCCCGGATATCTCGGGCTCCCTCAGAGGAGCTTTTTCGGGGGCAGAGGAGCGCGATCGCCCCTCGGGGAGGGTCCGGGGGCTCCACGTGGGGATGGCCCGGTACCGACGGGCGGGACATTGGTTTTGGGGATCCCGTGAGAGCGGGGCTGTGGAGCAGGGGACCCCGGGCGGGGAGAGGGAAGGGGCGATAGGGAAGGGGCGGAGCTGGGGGACCCCGGCAGCCGGAGATGAGGCGGGGCGGGACCCCCTGACCCTGACAGGGCCGTGTCCTGGGGTGACTTCATGATGCTCGTACCCCATCGGTCCGTTTAGCCCAGAAATGAGTTCTGCACCTTTAAGGCGGTTCTGAGAGCGAAGGGGAGGAGGAAGAAGCTGCAGTTTGTTTTCAGACACTGCACTCACTCCTCCACATTTCCTTCCGGACTCCTGGATGGACAGACAGCAAGACATAGCTCTCCTTTGCTTTTAGTTTTTAGCTCTCTGAGGAAGAGAAGTTCCCCTGGACTGTTGTTTTTCTTTTTTTTGGTGCTGTTTAAACCTGCTCTAAACTGAACACCCAGAACACCACCGGCAGCTCCCACCTGTGGCCCACCTGGCTGGGCCTGGGCTGTGGCATTTCCAGCACTGGAGGGACTGATAAGAGACTGATAAGAGACTGATAAGAGACTGAGTGACTGAGTGAGCTGAGCTACAGCCCAAGGAGGGACTTCTGAGTTTGTCATCTATTTTGGAGTAGCAGGAGGTTTTTATTTTAATATTGTTTTTTTTTTTGCTGGTGAATGCTTTGCCTGTTAAATAAACAAACTGGCTGGGGGAAGGGGCTGCTTGAATCTGCTTTCTAGAGGAAACCCCTTTGGCAGGTTTTCATTTAAAACCCTAAACCAGGACAGGGTGGTGAAAGAAGGGGAACCCCAAGTGGCTGGATTGAGGGGAGGCTGGAGAGGGGGACCATGGGACCCCAAAATCCCCCAGAATCCCCTAAGCAGGACCCTGGAGGGGGATCCCCAGGACCCATGGGATGCCCAGCAGCCCTGAGATGGGGGAACACCAGAACCTAAGAGGGATGAGACTGGAAATGGGAAACTCCTGGTGGCTTTTTTTATTCACTCTTGATTTTTGGACATCAGGTGACTTCTAGAAATGGACTTGGGTGGGAGGAATCCCCCAGGAAAAGGCATTCACAGCTTGTTTTTCCCCAAACCAGGATTTTCCCCAAACCTTCCCACTGTGACATCCCCTGCTGTCCCATTCTGGGTGAGCTCAGTCCCAAACCTGACCCTGATCCTGGTCTCAATCTCACTCCATGTTCAGACACACTCACAGTTCTGTATTTAATCCCATCCCAGTGCCAAACTCGTCTAGCCCCAGACCCAATCCCAACCCCCAGCCCTAAAGCCAATCCCATGTCCAGCCTTAACCCCAAT
>NW_022147785.1:0-8098 GCF_901933205.1 Camarhynchus parvulus
AACCTAACCCTAGGCATAACCCTAACCCTAACCTAACCCTAGCCTTGTAAAATAGCCTAGGGTTAGGGATGGATCGAAGGAAAAAGCTGTGGAGGAAAGCCATGTTGTAACATTTTTGTGCCACCCTTGGGTTGCCTTTTCGCAGCTGCAGTGGGCATTGAGCCCAAGACTTTCTGGTTTAAAAGAACCTAACCCTAAGCGTAACCTAACCCTAACCCTAGACTTGTAAAATAGCCTAGGGTTAGGGATGATCCCTAAGGAAAAAGCTGTTGGCCTTAACCATGTTTGTGGCATTTTTGCCTCCCCTTGGCATGCCTATCGCGGCTGCAGTGTGCCTGGAGCTCGGGACTTTCTGGTTTAAAAACCCTAACCCTAGGCATAACCTAACCAGCTAACCCTAGCTTTGTAAAATAGCCTAGGGTTAGGGATGGTCGAAGGAAAAAGCTGTTGAGGCAACCATGTTGTGGCATTTTTTGCGCTCCCCTTGGGATGCCTTTCGCAGCTGCAGTGTGCCTGGAGCTCGGGACTTTCTGGTTTAAAAAAACCCTAACCCTAGGCATAACCTAACCCCTAACCCTAGGCGTGTAAAATAGCCTAGGGTTAGGGATGGTCGAAAGGAAAAAGCTATTGAGGCAACCATGTTGTGGCATTTTTGCGCTCCCCTTGGCATGCCTATCGCAGCTGCAGTGTGCCTGGAGCACAGAGCGTTCTGGTTTAAAAACTCTAACCCTAGGCACAACCCTAACCTAATCCTAGGCAGATAAAAAAGCCTAGGTTTAGGGATGGTCCCCTGTAAAAAAACATGTTGGCCGCAGCCATGTTGTAATATTTTTTGCTCCCCTTGGGATGCATTTCGCAGCTACAGTGTGCCTGGAGCTCGGGACTTTCTGGTTTAAAAACCCTAACCCTAGGCATAACCTAACCCCTAACCCTAGACTTGTAAAATAGCCTAGGGTTAGGGATGGTCGACTTTCTGGAAGAAAAGCTGTGGAGGCAGCCATGTTGTGGCATTTTTGCATTCCCCTTGGGATGCCTTTCGCAGCTGCAGTGTGCCTGGAGCTCAGGACTTTCTGGTTTAAAAAACCTAACCCTAGGGTAACCCTAACCTAACCCTAGACTTGTAAAAATAGCCTAGGGTTAGGGATTCCCAAGGAAAAAGCTGTTGGCCTTAACCATGTTGTGGCATTTTTTGCTCCCCTTGGGATGCCTTTCGCAGCTGGGACTTTCTGGTGTGCCTGGAGCTCGGGACTTTCTGGTTTAAAAAACCTAACCCTAGGCATAACCCTAACCCTAACCCTAGACTTGTAAAATAGCCTAGGGTTAGGGATGATCCCAAAAGAAAAAGCTGTGGAGGCAGCCATGTTGTGGCATTTTTGCATTCCCCTTGGGATGCCTTTCGCAGCTGCAGTGTGCCTGGAGCTCGGGACTTTCTGGTTTAAAAAACCTAACCCTAGGCATACCCTAACCCTAACCCTAGGCTTGTAAAATAGCCTAGGGTTAGGGATGATCTAAGGAAAAAGCTGTGGAGGCAGCCATGTTGTGGCATTTTTGCATTCCCCTTGGGATGCCTTTCGCAGCTGCAGTGTGCCTGGAGCTCGGGACTTTCTGGTTTAAAAACCCTAACCCTAGGCGTAACCCTAACCTAACCCTAGGCTTGTAAATAGCCTAGGGTTAGGGGATCCCAAGTCCCCTGTTGGAAAATGCTGTTTTTGCATTCCCCTTGGGAAGCCATGTTGTGGACTTTCTGGTTTAAAAATTTTTAACCCCTAACCCTAGCCCTAGGCTGGTAAATCCCTAGGGTTGGGATGCCCATGTTGTGGCAGCTGCAGTGTGCCTGGAGCTCGGGACTTTCTGGTTTAAAAACCTAACCCTAGGCATAACCCTAACCCTAACCCTAGACTTGTAAAATAGCCTAGGGTTAGGGATGGTCCCTAAGGAAAAAGCTTTTGAGGCAGCCATGTTGTGGCACTTTCTTTTGCATTCCCCTTGGGATGCCTTTAGGGATGATCCCAAAGAAAAGCTGCAGCCAGTGTGCCTGGATGCTGCAGTGGGACTTTCTGGTTTAAAAAACCTAACCCTAGGCATAACCCTAACCCTAACCCTAACCCTGTAAAATAGCCTAGGGTTAGGGATGGTCGAAGGAAAAAGCTGTGGAGGAAGCCATGTTGTGGCATTTTTTGTGCCTCCCCTTGGGATGCCTTTTCGCAGCTGCAGTGTGCCTGGAGCTCAGGACTTTCTGGTTAAAAAAACCTAACCCTAGGCATAACCCTAACCCTAACCCTAGACTTGTAAAAATAGCCTAGGGTTAGGGATGGTCCCAAGGAAAAAGCTGTTGGAGGCAACCATGTTGTGGCATTTTTTGCGCTCCCCTTGGGATGCCTTTCGCAGCTGCAGTGTGCCTGGAGCTCGGGACTTTCTGGTTTAAAAACCTAACCCTAGGCATAACCTAACCCTAACCCTAACCCTAGGCTTGTAAAATAGCCTAGGGTTAGGGATGGTCGAGGAAAAAGCTGTGGAGGCAACCATGTTGTGGCATTTTTGCATTCCCCTTGGGATGCCTTTCGCAGCTGCAGTGTGCCTGGAGCTCGGGACTTTCTGGTTTAAAAAACCCTAACCCTAGGCATAACCTAACCCTAACCCTAACCCTAGGCTTGTAAAATAGCCTAGGGTTAGGGATGATCCCTAAAAAAAAAGCTGTGGAGGCAACCATGTTGTGGCATTTTTGCATTCCCCTTGGGATGCCTTTCGCAGCTGCAGTGTGCCTGGAGCTCGGGACTTTCTGGTTTAAAAAACCTAACCCTAGGCATAACCCTAACCCTAACCCTAGACTTGTAAAATAGCCTAGGGTTAGGGATGGTCGAAAGAGAAAAGCTGTGGAGGGCAGCCATGTTGTGGCATTTTTGCATTCCCCTTGGGATGCCTTTCGCTGCTGCAGTGTGCCTGGAGCTCGGGACTTTCTGGTTTAAAAACCCTAACCCTAGGCATAACCCTAACCCTAACCCTAGGCTTGTAAAATAGCCTAGGGTTAGGGATGGTCCCAAGAAAAAGCTGTTGGAGGCAGCCATGTTGTGGCATTTTGTGCTCCCCTTGGGATGCCTTTTCGCAGCTGCAGTGTGCCTGGAGCTCGGGACTTTCTGGTTTAAAAAACCTAACCCTAGGCATAACCCTAACCTAACCCTAGACTTGTAAAATAGCCTAGGGTTAGGGATGGTCGAAAGAGAAAAAGCTGTGGAGGCAGCCATGTTGTGGCATTTTTTTGCATTCCCCTTGGGATGCCTTCGCAGCAGCTGCAGTGTGCCTGGAGCTCGGGACTTTCTGGTTTAAAAAACCTAACCCTAGGCATAACCTAAACCCTAACCCTAGACTTGTAAAATAGCCTAGGGTTAGGGATGGTCAAAGAAAAAGCTGTTGAGGCAGCCATGTTGTGGCATTTTTGCATTCCCCTTGGGATGCCTTTCGCAGCTGCAGTGTGCCTGGAGCTCGGGACTTTCTGGTTTAAAAACCCTAACCCTAGGCATAACCCTAACCCTAACCCTAGACTTGTAAAATAGCCTAGGGTTAGGGATGGTCCCTAAGGAAAAAGCTGTGGAGGCAGCCATGTTGTGGCATTTTTTTGCTCCCCTTGGGATGCCTTTCGCAGCTGCAGTGTGCCTGGAGCCCAGGACTTTCTGGTTTAAAAAACCTAACCCTAGGCATAACCCTAACCCTAACCCTAGGCTTGTAAAATAGCCTAGGGTTAGGGATGGTCTCAGAGAAAAAGCTGTGGAGGCAGCCATGTTGTGGCATTTTTGCATTCCCCTTGGGATGCCTTTCGCAGCTGCAGTGTGCCTGGAGCTCGGGACTTTCTGGTTTAAAAAACCCTAACCCTAGGCATAACCCTAACCCTAACCCTAGACTTGTAAAATAGCCTAGGGTTAGGGATGGTCCAAAAGGAAAAAGCTGTTGAGGCAACCATGTTGTGGCATTTTTGCATTCCCCTTGGGATGCCTTTCGCAGCTGCAGTGTGCCTGGAGCTCAGGACTTTCTGGTTTAAAAAACCTAACCCTAGGCGTAACCTAACCCTAACCCTAGGCTTGTAAAATAGCCTAGGGTTAGGGATGGTCGAAAAGAAAAAGCTGTGGAGGCAAGCCATGTTTGGCATTTTTTGCATTCCCCTTGGGATGCCTTTTCGCAGCTGCAGTGTGCCTGGAGCTCAGGACTTTCTGGTTTAAAAAACCTAACCCTAGGCGTAACCTAACCCTAACCCTAGGCTTGTAAAATAGCCTAGGGTTAGGGATGGTCCCAAGAAAAAAAAAGCTGTTGGAGGCAGCCATGTTGTTGTGGCATTTTTGCGCTCCCCTTGGGATGCCTTTCGCAGCTGCAGTGTGCCTGGAGCTCGGGACTTTCTGGTTTAAAAAACCTAACCCTAGGCATAACCTAACCCCTAACCCTAGACTTGTAAAATAGCCTAGGGTTAGGGATGGTCAGAAGAAAAAGCTGTGGAGGCAGCCATGTTGTGGCATTTTTTGCATTCCCTTTGGGATGCCTTTCGCAGCTGCAGTGTGCCTGGGCTCGGGACTTTCTGGTTTAAAATACCTAACCCTAGGTGTAACCCTAACCCTAACCCTAGGCTGTAAATCAGCCTAGGGTTTAGGGAATGGTCCCAAGTACAAGACCTGTTCTAACCATGTTCACGGCATTTTTTGTGCTCCCCTTGGGATGCCTTTTCGCAGGCAGCAGTGTGCCTGGAGCTCGGGACTTTCTGGTTTAAAAACCCTAACCCTTAGGCATAACCCTAACCTAACCCTAGGCCTTGTAAAATAGCCTAGGGTTAGGGATGGTCCCAAGAGAAAAATCTGTTGTAAGGCAGCCATGTTGTGGCATTTTTTGCATTCCCCTTGGGATGCCTTTCGCAGCTACAGTGTGCCTGGAGCTCGGGACTTTCTGGTTTAAAAACCCTAACCCTAGGCATAACCCTAACCCTAACCCTAACCCTAGGCTTGTAAAATAGCCTAGGGTTAGGGATGGTCCCTAAGTAAAGAGCTGTTGAGGCAACCATGTTGTGGCATTTTTTGTGCTCCCCTTGGGATGCCTTTCGCAGCTGCTGCAGTGTGCCTGGAGCCGGGACTTTCTGGTTTAAAAACCTAACCCTAGGCGTAACCCTAACCCTAACCCTAGACTTGTAAAATAGCCTAGGGTTAGGGATGGATTAAAAAAAAAGGAAAAAGCTGTAAAGGCAACCATGTTGTGGCATTTTGCATTCCCCTTGGGATGGGATGCATGCCTTTCGCAGCTGCAGTGTGCCTGGAGCTCGGGACTTTCTGGTTTAAAAACCCTAACCCTAGGCATAACCCTAACCCTAACGCTAACCCTAGCCTTGTAAAATAGCCTAGGGTTAGGGATGGATCGAAAAAGGAAAAGCTGTGGAGGAAGCCATGTTGTAACATTTTTGTGCCACCCTTGGGTTGCCTTTTCGCAGCTGCAGTGGGCATTGAGCCCAGAGCTTTCTGGTTTAAGAACCCTAACCCTAGGCGTAAACCTAACCCTAACCCTAGACTTGTAAAGTAGCCTAGGGTTAGGGATGGTCTAAGGAAAAAGCTGTTGGCCTTAACCATGTTGTGGCATTTTTTGCGCTCCCCTTGGCATGCCTATCGCAGCTGCAGTGTGCCTGGAGCTCGGGACTTTCTGGTTTAAAAACCTAAACCTAGGCATAACCCTAACGCTAACGCTAACCCTAGCTTTTGTAAAATAGCCTAGGGTTAGGGATGGTCGAAAGGAAAAAGCTGTTGAGGCCTTAACCATGTTGTGGCATTTTTGCGCTCCCCTTGGGATGCCTTTCGCAGCTGCAGTGTGCCTGGAGCTCGGGACTTTCTGGTTTAAAAACCCTAACCCTAGGCATAACCCTAACCCTAACCCTAGGCGTGTAAAATAGCCTAGGGTTAGGGATGGATCGAAAAAGGAAAAAGCTATTGAGGCAGCCATGTTGTGGCATTTTTTAAGCTCCCCTTGGCATGCCTTTAAGCTGCTGCAGAGTGCCTGGAGCACAGGCGTTCTGGTTTAAAAACTCTAACCCTAGGCACAACCCTAACCCTAATCCTAGGCAGATAAAAAGCCTAGGTTTAGGGATGGTCCCCTGTAAAAAACATGTTGGAGGCAGCCATGTTGTAATATTTTTGTGCTCCCCTTGGGATGCCTTTCGCAGCTGCAGTGTGCCTGGAGCTCGGGACTTTCTGGTTTAAAAAACCTAACCCTAGGCATAACCCTAACCCCTAACCCTAGACTTGTAAAATAGCCTAGGGTTAGGGATGGTCGAGAGAAAAGCTGGTAAGGCAGCAATGTTGTGGCATTTTGCATTCCCCTTGGGATGCCTTTCGCAGCTGCAGTGTGCCTGGAGCTCAGGACTTTCTGGTTTAAAAACCCTAACCCTAGGCGTAACCCCTAACCCTAACCCTAGGCTTGTAAAATAGCCTAGGGTTAGGGATGGTCTAAGGAAAAAGCTGTGGAGGCAGCCATGTTGTTGTGGCATTTTTGTGCTCCCCTTGGGATGCCTTTTCGCAGCTGCAGTGTGCCTGGAGCTCAGGACTTTCTGGTTTAAAAAACCTAACCCTAGGCATAACCTAACCCTAACCCTAGGCTTTGTAAAATAGCCTAGGGTTAGGGATGTCCGAAGAAAAAAGCTGTGGAGGCAGCCATGTTGTGGCATTTTGCATTCCCCTTTGGGATGCCTTTCGCAGCTGCAGTGTGCCTGGAGCTCGGGACTTTCTGGTTTAAAAAACCCTAACCCTAGGTGTAACCTAACCCTAACCCTAGGCTGTGTAAAATAGCCTAGGGTTAGGGATGGTCCCAAGTAAAGACCTGTGGAGGCAGCCATGTTGTGGCATTTTTTGTGCCCCTTGGGATGCTTTTCGCAGCTGCAGTGTGCCTGGAGCTCAGGACTTTCTGGTTTAAAAAACCTAACCCTAGGCATAACCCTAACCCTAACCCTAGGCTTGTAAAATAGCCTAGGGTTAGGGATGGTCCCTGTAAAAAATCTGTGGAGGCAGCCATGTTGTGGCATTTTGCATTCCCCTTGGGATGCCTTCCGCAGCTACAGTGTGCCTGGAGCTCGGGACTTTCTGGTTTAAAAACCCTAACCTAGGCATAACCCTAACCCTAACCCTAACCCTAGCCTTGTAAAATAGCCTAGGGTTAGGGATGGTCGACTTTTGGTTTAAAAAGGAAAAAGCTGTTGGAAAGCCATGTTGTTGCATTTTTTACCATTCCCCTTGGGATGCCTTTCGCAGCTGCAGTGTGCCTGGAGCTCGGGACTTTCTGGTTTAAAAAACCCTAACCCTAGGCGTAACCCTAACCCCTAACCCTAGACTTGTAAAATAGCCTAGGGTTAGGGATGGTCCCAAGGAAAAAGCTGTGGAGGCAACCATGTTGTGGCATTTTTTTGCTCCCCTTGGGATGCCTATCGCAGCTGCAGTGTGCCTGGAGCTCGGGACTTTCTGGTTTAAAAACCCTAACCCTAGGCATAACCCTAACCCTAACCCTAGGCTTGTAAAATAGCCTAGGGTTAGGGATGGTCGAAGGAAAAAGCTGTGGAGGCAGCCATGTTGTGGCATTTTGCATTCCCCTTGGGATGCCTTTCGCAGCTGCAGTGTGCCTGGAGCTCGGGACTTTCTGGTTTAAAAACCCTAACCCTAGGCATAACCTAACCTAACCCTAGGCGTGTAAAATAGCCTAGGGTTAGGGATGGCCAAAAAAGGAAAAAGCTATTGAGGCAACCATGTTGTGGCATTTTTTTTCGCTCCCCTTGGCATGCCTTTCGCTGCTGGAGAGTGCCTGGAGCACAGGCGTTCTGGTTTTAAAAACTCTAACCCTAAGCAACCCTAACCCTAATCCTAGGCAGATAAAAAAGCCTAGGTTTAGGGATGGTCCCCCTGTAAAAACATGTTGACGCAGCCATGTTGTAATATTTTTGTGCTCCCCTTGGGATGCATTTAGCAGCTGCAGTGTGCCTGGAGCTCGGGACTTTCTGGTTTAAAAACCTAACCTAGGCATAACCTAACCCTAACCCTAGACTTGTAAAATAGCCTAGGGTTAGGGATGATCAGAGAAAAGCTGGTAAGGCAGC
>NW_022147786.1:0-8095 GCF_901933205.1 Camarhynchus parvulus
GGGTGACTCCTGAAAAATCGCGATAGGCAGGATGCCTCCCAGACCCAAGCTGGCACCAGTGCCAACTCGGGCTGGTTTGTTAGTGCCAACGGAGTCCTACAATCTGCCATTAGGAACTGGGTATGTTGACTTTTGTTTCCCCAGTTAAAGGGGCTCAGTTTATGTTTGGGGGCCTGTGGCCCAGAGTGGCCAGTTGGCTCCTGAAAATCCAGCGATCACGCGGGATGCCTCCCAGACCCAAGCTGGCACCAGTGCCAACTCGGGCTGGTTTGTTAGTGCCAACGGAGTCCTACAATCTGCCATCAGGAACTGGGGCTGGTGACTTTTTTTCCCAGGAAAGGGTGGTTATGTTATGTTTGGGGGCCTGTGGCCCAGAGTGGCCGACTGGCTCCTGAAAATAGGGCGATAGGCAGGATGCCTCCCAGACCCAAGCTGGCACCAGTGCCAACTCCTGGGCTGGTTTGATAGTGCCAACTCGGGCTGGTTTGATAGTCCTACAATCTGCCATCAGGTACTGGGGCTGGTGACTTTTGTTTCAGAGGAAAGGCCCGGTTTATATGTTTTGGGGCCATAGGCCTGGAGAGGCCGGCTGGCTCCTGAAAATCCAGCGATAGGCAGGATGCCTCCCAGGCCCAAGCTGGCGCCAGTGCCAACTCAGGCTGGTTTGATAGTGCCAACGGAATGCTACAATCTGCCATCAGGAACTGGGTATGTTGACTTTTGTTTCCCAGGGAAGCGGCCGCTGTATATGTTTGCTGCCCTGTGGCCCGGGTAGCCGTTTCACTCCTCAAAATCGCGATAGGCAGGATGCCTCCCAGACCCAAGCTGGCACCAGTGCCAACTTCGGGCTGGTTTGATAGTGCCAACGGAGTCCTACAATCTGCCGTCATAAACCTGGGCTTCTGACTTTTGTTTCCCAGGGAAAGGGACGGAGTTTATGTTTGGGGGCCTGTGGCCCGGAGTGGAAGGTTGGCTCCTGAAAATCCGCGATAGGCAGGATGCCTCCCAGACCCAAGCTGGCACCAGTGCCAACTCGGGCTGGTTTGTTAGTGCCAACGGAGTCCTACAATCTGCCATTAGGAACTGGGTATGTTGACTTTTGTTTCCCAGGGAAAGCGGCGGTGTATATGTTTGGGGGCCTGTGGCCCAGAGTGGCCGACTGGCTCCTGAAAATCCGGCGATACGCAGGATGCCTCCCAGACCCAAGCTGGCACCAGTGCCAACTTCGGGCTGGTTTGATAGTGCCAACAGAGTCCTACAATCTGCCATGAGGAACTGGGGCTGGTGACTTTTGTTTCAGGGGAAAGGCCCGTGGAATATGTTTGGGGGCCTGTTTGGAGTGGCCAGGTGGCTCCTGAAAATCCCGCGATACGCAGGATGCGTTCCAGACCCAAGCTGGCACCAGTGCCAACTCGGGCTGGTTTGATAGTGCCAACGGAGTCCTACAATCTGCCATGAGGAACTGGGGCTGGTGACTTTTGTTTCAGAGGGAAAGGCCCGTGGAATATGTTTGAGGGCCATAGACCTGGAAAGGCCGGCTGGCTCCTGAAAATCCGCGATAGGCAGGATGCCTCCCAGACCCAAGCTGGCACCAGTGCCAACTCGGGCTGGTTTGATAGTGCCAACGGAGTCCTACAATCTGCCATAAATAACCTGGGCTGGTGAGTTTTATTTCAGGCGGAAGCGGCGGAGAGATTTTGTTTGGGGCCTCGGGCCAACTGGCTCGTGAAAATCCGCGATAGGCAGGATGCCTCCCAGACCCAAACTGGCACCAGTGCCAACTCGGGCTGGTTTGTTAGTGCCAACGGAGTCCTACAATCTGCCATCAGAAACCTGGGCTGGAGAGTTGTGTTTCAGAGGAAGCGGGCGGGCCGGAGATGTTGTTTGGGGCCTCTGGCCGGACCAGTGCTGGCAATCGTGAAATGACTTTTGTTTCGCGTGGATATGTTTGGGGGCCTGTGGCAGGATGCCTCCCAGACCCAAGGTGGCACCAGTGCCAACTCGGGCTGGTTTGATAGTGCCAGCTGGGAGTCCTACAATCTGCCATCAGGGAAAGGGGCTGGTGACTTTTTTGTTTCAGAGGGAAAGGCCCGTGGAATATGTTTCGGGGCCTGTGCCCGGAGTGGATGGTTGGCTCCTGAAAATCCGCGATAGGCAGGATGCCTCCCAGACCCAAGCTGGCACCAGTGCCAACTCGGGCTGGTTTGTTAGTGCCAACGGAGTCCTACAATCTGCCATCAGGGAAAGGGGCTGGTGACTTTTGTTTCCCAGGGAAAGCGGCCGGTGCATATGTTTGGGGCCTGTGGCCCAGAGTGGCGGCTGGCTCCTGAAAATCCAGCGATCACGCAGGATGCCTCCCAGACCCAAGGTGGCACCAGTGCCAACTTCGGGCTGGTTTGATTGTGCCAACTGAGTCCTACAATCTGCCATAAATAACCTGGGCTGGTGAGTTTTGTTTCAAACGAAAAGGGCCGGAGTTTGTGATTGGGGCCTCTGGCCAACTGGCTCCTGAAAATCCGGGATACGCAGGATGCCTCCCATACCCAAGCTGGCACCAGTGCCAACTCGGGCTGGTTTGTTAGTGCCAACGGAGTCCTACAATCTGCCATAAGAAACCTGGGCTGGAGAGTTTTGTTTCAGAGGGAACGGGCCGGAGGTTTTGTTTGGGGCCTCTGGCCGACTGGCTCGTGAAAATCCGCGATAGGCAGGATGCCTCCCAGACCCAAGCTGGCACCAGTGCCAACTCGGGCTGGTTTGTTAGTGCCAACGGAGTCCTACAATCTGCCATAAGAAACCTGGGCTGGAGAGTTTTGTTTCAGAGGGAACGGGCCGGAGATTTTTGTTTGGGGCCTCTGGCCCGACTGGCTCGTGAAAATCCCGCGATAGGCAGGATGCCTCCCAGACCCAAGCTGGCACCAGTGCCAACTTCGGGCTGGTTTGATAGTGCCAACGGAGTCCTACAATCTGCCATCAGGGGAAAGGGGCTGGTGACTTTTGTTTCAGAGGGAACAGCCCGTGGAATATGTTTGGGGGCCTGTGGCCTGGAGTGGCAGGTTGGCTCCTGAAAATCCGCGATACGCAGGATGCCTCCCAGACCCAAGCTGGCACCAGTGCCAACTCGGGCTGGTTTGATAGTGCCAACGGAGTCCTACAATCTGCCATCAGGGAAAGGGGCTGGTGACTTTTGTTTCCCAGGGAAACGGCCGGTGCATATGTTTCGGGGCCTGTGGCCAAGAGTGGCCGGCTGGCTCCTGAAAATCCGCGATACGCAGGATGCGTTCCAGACCCAAGGTGGCACCAGTGCCAACTCGGGCTGGTTTGATTGTGCCAACTGAGTCCTACAATCTGCCATAAATAACCTGGGCTGGTGAGTTTTGTTTCAAAGCGAAAAGGGCGGAGTTTGTGATTGGGGCCTCTGGCCAACTGGCTCCTGAAAATCCGGGATACGCAGGATGCCTCCCATACCCAAGCTGGCACCAGTGCCAACTCGGGCTGGTTTGTTAGTGCCAACGGAGTCCTACAATCTGCCATAAGAAACCTGGGCTGGAGAGTTTTTGTTTCAGGGAAGCGGGCCGGAGATTTTGTTTGGGGCCTCTGGCTGACTGGCTCGTGAAAATCCGCGATAGGCAGGATGCCTCCCAGACCCAAGCTGGCACCAGTGCCAACTCGGGCTGGTTTGTTAGTGCCAACGGAGTCCTACAATCTGCCATAAGAAACCTGGGCTGGAGAGTTTTGTTTCAGAGGGAACGGGCCGGAGATTTTGTTTGGGGCCTCTGGCCGACTGGCTGGCTCGTGAAAATCCGCGATAGGCAGGATGCCTCCCAGACCCAAGCTGGCACCAGTGCCAACTCGGGCTGGTTTGATAGTGCCAACGGAGTCCTACAATCTGCCATCAGGGAAAGGGGCTGGTGACTTTTGTTTCAGAGGGAACAGCCCGTGGAATATGTTTGGGGGCCTGTGGCCGTGAGTGGCAGGTTGGCTCCTGAAAATCCGCGATACGCAGGATGCCTCCCAGACCCAAGCTGGCACCAGTGCCAACTCGGGCTGGTTTGATAGTGCCAACGGAGTCCTACAATCTGCCATCAGGAACTGGGGCTGGTGACTTTTGTTTCAGAGGGAAAGGCCCGTGGAATATGTTTGGGGGCCTGTGGCCCAGAGTGGCGGGTGCCTCCTGAAAATCCGCGATACGCAGGATGCCTCCCAGACCCAAGCTGGCACCAGTGCCAACTCGGGCTGGTTTGATAGTGCCAACGGTGTCCTACAATCTGCCATCAGGGAAAGGGGCTGGTGACTTTTGTTTCCCAAGGAAACAGCCGGTGTATTTGTTTCGGGGCCTGTGGCCAAGAGTGGCCGGCTGGCTCCTGAAAATCCACGATACGCAGGATGCCTCCCAGACCCAAGCTGGCACCAGTGCCAACTCGGGCTGGTTTGTTAGTGCCAACGGAGTCCTACAATCTGCCATCAGGAACTGGGTATGTTGACTTTTGTTTCCCCGGGAAACGGCCGGTGTATATGTTTGGGGGCCTCTGGCCCTGAGTGGCCAACTGGCTCCTGAAAATCCGCGATACGCAGGATGCCTCCCAGACCCAAGGTGGCACCAGTGCCAACTCAGGCTGGTTTGATAGTGCCAACGGAGTCCTACAATCTGCCATAAAAAACCTGGGCTGGTGAGTTTTTTTTCAGAAGGAAAGGGCCGGAGTTTTGTTTGGGGCCTCTGGCCGAATGGCTCCTGAAAATCCGCGATACGCAGGATGCCTCCCAGACCCAAGGTGGCACCAGTGCCAACTCGGGCTGGTTTGATAGTGCCAACGGAGTCCTACAATCTGCCATCAGGAACTGGGGCTGGTGACTTTTGTTTCAGAGGGAAAGGCCCGTGGAATATGTTTGGGGGCCTGTGGCCCAGAGTGGCGGGTGGCTCCTGAAAATCCGCGATACGCAGGATGCCTCCCAGACCCAAGCTGGCACCAGTGCCAACTCGGGCTGGTTTGTTAGTGCCAACGGACTCCTACAATCTGCCATCAGGGAAAGGGTCTGGTGACTTTTGTTTCCCAAGGAAACAGCCGGTGTATATGTTTTGGGGCCTGTGGCCAAGAGTGGCCGTCTGGCTCCTGAAAATCCTCGATACGGAGGATGCCTCCCAGACCCAAGGTGGCACCAGTGCCAACTCTGGCTGGTTTGATAGTGCCAACGGAGTCCTACAATATGCCATCAGGAACCAGGGCTGGTGACTTTTGTTTCCCAGGGAAACGGCCAGTGTATATGTTCGGGGGCCTCTGGCCCAGAGTGGCAGGTTGGCTCCTGAAAATCGGGCGTCACGCAGGATGCCTCCCAGACCCAAGCTGGCACCAGTGCCAACTCGGGCTGGTTTGATAGTGCCAACGGAGTCCTACAATCCGCCATAAAGAACCTGGGCTGGTGACTTTTGTTTCAGACGGAAAGGGCCGGAGTTTATGTTTGGGGCCTCTGGCCAACTGGCTCCTGGAAATCCGGGATACGCAGGATGCCTCCCAGACCCAAGCTGGCACCAGTGCCAACTCGGGCTGGTTTGTTAGTGCAAACGGAGTCCTACAATCTGCCATAAAGAACCAGGGCTGGTGACTTTTGTTTCCCAGGGAAAGGGCCGGAGATTATGTTTGGGGGCCTGTGGCCTGGCGTGGCAGGTTGGCTCCTGAAAATCCGCGATAGGCAGGATGCCTCCCAGACCCAAGCTGGCACCAGTGCCAACTCGGGCTGGTTTGATAGTGCCAACGGAGTCCTACAATCTGCCATCAGGAACTGGGTATGTTGACTTTTGTTTCCCAGGGAAACGGCCGGTGTATATGTTTGGGGGCCTGTGGCCCAGGGAGGCCGACTGGCTGCTGAAAATCCGCGGTACGCAGGATGCCTCCCAGACCCAAGCTGGCACCAGTGCCAACTCTGGCTGGTTTGTTAGTGCCAACGGAGTCCTACAATCTGCCATCAGGGAAAGGGGCTGGTGACTTTTGTTTCCCAGGGAAACGGCGGTATATATGTTTGGGGCCTGTGGCCAAGAGTGGCGGCTGGCTCCTGAAAATCCGGCGATACGCAGGATGCCTCCCAGACCCAAGCTGGCACCAGTGCCAACTCGGGCTGGTTTGATAGTGCCAACGGTTTCCTACAATCTGACATCAGGAGCTGGGTATTTTGACTTTTGTTTCCCAGAGAAACGGCCAGTGTATATGTTTCGGGGCCTCTGGCCCAGAGTGGCCGGCTGGCTCCTGAAAATCCGGGATACGCAGGATGCCTCCCAGACCCAAGCTGGCACCAGTGCCAACTCGGGCTGGTTTGATAGTGCCAACGGAGTCCTACAATCTGCCATAAAAAACCTGGGCTGGTGACTTTTTTTTTCCCAGAAGGAAAGGCCGGTGTTTATGTTTGGGGCCCTGGCCCACTGGCTGGCTCCTGAAAATCCTGGGCGACACGCAGGATGCCTCCCAGACCCAAGCTGGCACCAGTGCCAACTCGGGCTGGTTTGATAGTGCCAACGGAGTCCTACAATCTGCCATGAGGAACTGGGGCTGGTGACTTTTGTTTCAGAGGGAAAGGCCCGTGGAATATGTTTGGGGGCCTGTGGCCCAGAGTGGCGGCTGGCTCCTGAAAATCCGGCGATAGGCAGGATGCCTCCCCAGACCCAAGCTGGCACCAGTGCCAACTCGGGCTGGTTTGATAGTGCCAACGGAGGTCCTACAATCTGCCATAAGGAACCAGGGCTGGTGACTTTTGTTTCCCAGGGGAAGCGGCCCGGTGAATATGTTTGGGCCCTGTGGCCCGGGTAGCCGGGTGGCTCCTGAAAATCAGCGATAGGCAGGATGCCTCCCAGACCAAGCTGGCACCAGTGCCAACTTCGGGCTGGTTTGATAGTGCCAACGGAGTCCTACAATCTGCCATCAGGAACTGGGTATGTTGACTTTTGTTTCCCAGGGAAGCGGCCGGTGAATATGTTTGGGGGCCTGTGGCCCAGAGTGGCCGAGTTTATGTTTGGCTCCTGAAAATCCTGAAATAGGCAGGATGCCTCCCAGACCCAAGCTGGCACCAGTGCCAACTCGGGCTGGTTTGATAGTGCCAACGAGGTCCTACAATCTGCCATCAGGAACTGGGGCTGGTGACTTTTGTTTCAGAGGGAAAGGCCCGTGGAATATGTTTGGGGGCCTGTGGCCCACAGTGGCGGGTGGCTCCTGAAAATCCAGCGATAGGCAGGATGCCTCCCAGACCCAAGCTGGCACCAGTGCCAACTCGGGCTGGTTTGATAGTGCCAGCGGAGTCCTACAATCTGCCATCAGGAACTGGGGCTGGTGACTTTTGTTTCCCAGGGAAAGGCCCGTGGAATATGTTTGGGGGCCTGTAGCCCTGGAAAGGCCGGCTGGCTCCTGAAAATCGCGATAGGCAGGATGCCTCCCAGACCCAAGCTGGCACCAGTGCCAACTCGGGCTGGTTTGATAGTGCCAACGGAGTCCTACAATCTGCCATGAGGAACTGGGGCTGGTGACTTTTGTTTCAGAGGGAAAGGGCCGGTTTATATGTTTGGGGGCCATAGGCCTGGAGAGGCGGCTGGCTCCTGAAAATCCAGCGATAGGCAGGATGCCTCCCAGGCCCAAGCTGGCGCCAGTGCCAACTCAGGCTGGTTTGATAGTGCCAACGGAATGCTACAATCTGCCATCAGGAACTGGGTATGTTGACTTTTTGTTTCCCAGGGAAACGGCCGCTGTATATGTTTGCTGCCCTGTGGCCGGAGTAGCCGTTTCACTCCTCAAAAAAATCCAGCGATAGGCAGGATGCCTCCCAGACCCAAGCTGGCACCAGTGCCAACTCGGGCTGGTTTGATAGTGCCAACGGAGTCCTACAATCTGCCGTCATAAACCTGGGCTTCTGACTTTTGTTTCCCAGGAAAGGGACGGAGATTATGTTTGGGGCCTGTGGCCCGGAGTGGAAGGTTGGCTCCTGAAAATCCGCGATAGGCAGGATGCCTCCCAGACCCAAGCTGGCACCAGTGCCAACTCGGGCTGGTTTGTTAGTGCCAACGGAGTCCTACAATCTGTCATTAGGAACTGGGTATGTTGACTTTTGTTTCCCAGGGAAA
>NW_022147787.1:0-8094 GCF_901933205.1 Camarhynchus parvulus
TATTGAGGTGCAAATGAGATCATATGCCAAAGTCAATAGTCTGGATTTTATGGAACAGTAAATGTGAGGAAGAAAGAGAGAGAAAGAAAAGAAAAAGTGGGAGGGGGATGGGTGTTGGGAAGGGGGGGAGAAAGAGAGTGACAGAGACAGATGTAGTAGAAAATATCACCATTCCATGGATCCCATGGGCATACCATTAAATCCTCTGCTGGTCTTCTCTGTGGTGAGGTCTGGCAAAACGTAAGACTCCAATGGATTAATGCAGATTTGGGCAAGGTGGGACCTGCCAGGTACCTCCCAGGGATGGGGCAAGTTGGACTCTGTCTCTTGCTACTTTCAAATAATACAAAATCTTTAGCACCCGTATATCCTTCGAGTCTGCCATGAGTTGGGTTCTGGATTTTCAGATTTGTTGTGTCACTTTGAATGCCCTGCAATCGTCTGGTGCAAGGCCCCAGGAATGCTCTGGAGGCACTGTTATAAAGAAGAGACTCGTTTAATCAAAATTAATCACAATTTATTGATTAACAAGCATGGGTTGGAAGCAAACAGCGCTGGGCGGCAGGGGAGTCTGCGCTCTGCCAACTGCCGCGCCCAGTCCCTAGATTCGTCCCCTTTTATCTTGTAGTACTTCCGCGTTGTGTTAGTCTATCTGCGCAGTCACGTCCTGTTGCTAGGTGGTCGTACTCTGCCTCCCGGTGGTCGATTGATGAAGGCCGAACATCTTCCTCACTGTCAACTTTTGGCCTGGGGATTGCTTAAGCATAAGCTAGTTATACAACCAATCAGGTTATGTTCCATTGCGGTTAATGTGTTTATCTTTTGCGGTTACATGCAACTGTATGATTAGCCAAGCGGGTGGAACTAAGCCTTTTGCGGTTACATGCAACTGTATGATTAGCCAAGCGGGTGGAACTAAGCAAGCATATCTGCCTTACTCATACATATACCTCCTGGAACACTTTATTCGAACAAAAAGGTCACCCCTCCCTTACAATCCCCCCTTTTGTTTTTATCCATCTTTTTGTTCATTAAACCTTGCCAATGCTCTTTTACTCAATTCTAAATAGGGTTCAGTTTCTATGTTCGACAGAGATTCATACTTGGTCCGTACTAACATCAGATGTGCTGCTTCAGGTCTGTCTTTCACAACTAGACTATGGGCATTGATTATAGTCGTCAATTTCCTCAACCTCTTCATCATTTTCCAGTTTATCACAAGTAGAGCTGCTGAAAAGATAAAACCTAATACAATCAGAATCAAAAGGACAACAATGGGATGACACAGACTGTTCAGGACACCTGTGGCAGTAGGGGACCACCCAAATAGGCTATCCCACCAACTGTGCCTGGCATCTTGTTTTACCCTCTCCATGACCTGGTGTATTTTTGCCACATCATGATGAATAGTCACCAGGGTCCTCTGTCCGCTTTCCTTGATTTTTTCGAGGATTGCAATCAGGTCCTGATGCAGCAGTAGTTGTTTCACTAGGGTAAGGTTCATCCCGATAGGAGTAGGCATCAGTTTGTGAAGCAGTGTGTAGTTGGATTGCAATAGGTAGTGAGAAGTGACTGGAACTTCATAAGAGAAATCACATCCTGAGATCTTAGTAAAGTTACAAGCACAAAAATTTGAGTGATTCTTTGTATCTACTACAACATTTTCTACCAATACGGAATTACAAACAGTTCTAAAACATGCACACCCATTTCCTATGTAGATGAGAACCGTTTTAGGGGCTTCACCTGGGCGAATCTCAAAATGACAGATGTTCTGTTCTGTGTCTAAACAGATATCTTGAGCTATGATTTCGTTACTTTCACAGATAAACCCTTGTTGTTCTCGGACAATACAAGATTCCAGATCGACAGTTTGCCACTTGTCATCATACTGACGGGCCCATCCTCTATGTTCTGTGGGATAGAGGACAGCTCCGTCACGGTTTAATCCCAATGCAATAACAGGGAAAACTAAATCTACAGAGGCATTGCGAATGGTTAGAACAAAGGCAGTGGCTGTGTTTGAAATAGGGTCGTAGGTAAAGTTCACTAAATTCCACCAGGACTGGAATTCTCTTTCAAAGTCAGTGGCACTATCCCAGACTATTTTCCGAATTTCTGTGGGGAAAGTGCCTTCTTCGCCTTCTCTTATAATTGAGGCAGAAACTGACTGCATCCACAATTGTGCCTGAATGCAGCTGAGGGCCAAAGAAACATTATTTTCTGTAGCACTGAGTGCATCAATTATTAATTTGTGATCACCCACATTCACGCTTTCCCAATTTGGTAAAATGTTTGACAGCAACCACTGGTGTGTCCCTAAGGCTAACAGAGATGATTTTAGTGGTTGTTGTATTCTGGTCAGATCTTTAGCTGTAGCCGCCAATTTGTTCATTAGTACTTCGGAATCAATGCTATTCAGAATTCCCAATCCCGTACCCACAACACCAGTCACGTCTCTTGGTGTTCTTGTTTTTTAAAAGAGCTTCGTTTTCGAAGCCAGGTGGTCCAGCCTTCAAAGGAGGTTTGCAAGAATGGAGAACAGGCTGGCTGAATGGCGGAGACATTGTTCTGCATTAGCAACTTGACTTGTTTAAGAGACCATGCTGGATTGAACAACATTTGCTGTTGACCGGTTTTCTTAATTATATAAGGTCCAATTTCAGAGATGCTTGGGGTGAGTACAACCGGTGGTACAGGCGGAGTAGTGAGGGTAGTAACATAGGTTTCAGCATTTATTGAGAATTTAAAGGAAAGGCCCTGAGGACCTTTGGCCCAGAGACAGGTTACTCCCACAGTTTGAGTTAGTGTGAAACTGTGCCAGCAGTCCTGCACGCTTGGAGGCGTACAGTCTTGTCTTTGTTTGTCTGCCTGCCTTGAAGAGACAGTAATCAGAATTGCTTTGCTATAGTTAGAGCCATTAACCATTCGGCACCCAATGCTAATGTTTTCTCCCACTACTCCTTGCAGCTGCCAGGTGTGATGCTTTTCCCATTCCTGTCTAGTGTATACTTGATCTCCATGTGTTACTACTGTTAGCAAATTTAGGCCTGCAATATTTCCCATAGATCCCGTAATTTGCATAAAGGCTTGGGACCAAGCCCACTCAGAAAAGGGACCTTTGGTTTCTCCTGCCAATTGGGGTGTGATTGTGTTCGGTGGGGTTTCTGCAGCACCTGACTCTTGGTTGGTGTGCGATGATTGCCATCCCCCTGTGATACATAATAGTCCCCATATACATAGAATCGAGTAGAGCTCTTTGCAGGAGGGGATTCTAAGTTCCTGAAAGGTGTTGAGGCTCCCCTGGTATCTCCGGTACCCTCCCTTGGGCCCCTCGGGTTTCCTTTTGATGTTTTTTGCTTTTCGGCAAGGGGTTTTACCGGTGCTCTTTGCTCCACCGTGTATCTCTCTGCCTCGCCCGTCAACTTGGTTGCAGCAAGCTACGGGGTGACCCATCTTCTCGGCAGCAGGGATATTCTTCAGGAGCCGAGTGGTTCCGTGCCCACTTAGACCTCCTTGCAATCCAATTTTGTTCTTTTACTAACGGAATGTCGCACCTGAGCTCTTTAAAGAGCCTTCGACATTTCACCGTTAATATGTCGGTCAAAAATGGACCCAAGGGCTCGTTGGGATGATAACAGTGGAGCTCAGGGTTAATGCCTTTTCGCAAATATTTCCCACCAGGCCGGCAATCCTTTCTCTAATTCTTTGTTGGCTACCTTCCAGGCCAACACTAGTTCTGTTAATTTTCGCTGTTCCCTCCAGCAGCGCAGACACACGCTGTGAGGGACTCTTCCCCTTCTGCAATGGGCCCACCACGACTCTTTACAAACTTTACAGGTAAAGCATACAAAGGGATAGCAGGTACAATCTAGCCAACTACATTTGATCCTGATGTCTTCGTGACGAGCCTGAGTTTCCCCGGTCCACGCCTTCCCCTTATGTATAAGCCGTATAGGTCTATAGTATGGTTGTTGACTTAGTTCTTCTAGATATTACAATAACCCGGGGCCTCTCGATCTTTGAGAAGCCACTTTTACAATACCCAGTTATCCCCTACCTATATATCCTCTGACCCCACCAAGTCCATCAGAATCTTAGTTTTCCTTCCGGAAAGTTAGCCTCAAGTCTCCCGGCTTCCCTTTTATTTTCCAGTTGTGCCGGTCTGGATCTTTCGGTGATGCAGGTGTCACGGGTCCCTTAATTCGACTGGCATGAGTCCATCCTCGTTCTGCTGTTCGTACCGCAGAGTCTGTGGTGAGAAGGACGAGATACGGTCCTTCCCACTGAGGGGTAAGGGATTCTTCCCTCCACCGCTTGATCAGGACCCAATCTCCAGGTTGCACCTGATGCAAGGCAAAATCCAGGGGTGGCCGTTGAGTCCACATCCCTTTTTCCCATAATTGATTTCTATAGTTTGCCAATGCACTTAGATATCGGTTAATATTTTTGTCTGACATATTGGGGTTTGATTGGGCTCCTTCAATTATTTCCCCTACTCTGGTAGTCTAGCCCCCTTTGATGTCCTTTTAAGTGAACCACAGCAATTTTCGTGGGGCCTCTCAAGGCCTTTAGGAGGTTTGTTATTAACTGCTGGTGTACCAATCCTTTCCCTTGTGAATTAATTAGTCCCCTTTCTTCCCACAGCTTTCCAAAGGTGTGCACCACCCCATATCCATACCTGGAATCTGTAAATATAGTGTCCTCCTTTCCCTTTAATAATTCTAGGGCCCTTAAAATGACATACAGTTCACAGGCCTGTGCAGACCACGTCTTTTCTAATGGGCCCGATTCTATTATTTTTAACTCAGGTCCTCCCACGATGGCATATCCTGACTTCCTCTCTCCCTCTACCACCCTAGAGGATCCATCCACAAACAGTTTTTCCCCTGTTTCTAATTCTTCTTCCTCCAAGTCAGGTCGGATTTTTGTTTGTTCCTCTATAGTGATTATGCAGTCATGGGTCAAGGGTCCCTCCCTTGGTTCCCCAAAAAGGAAGGCAGCAGGATTCTGCAGGGAGGTAGTTTCTAAAGTAAAGTTAGCAGCTTCTAATAAAATTCCTTCATATTTTAATAATCTTGCATCTGAAATCCATTTTTCTGCCTTTTGTTGCATCACACCCCGGATATTATGAGGGGTCAAGACTCTCAATGAAGTATTAAAGGTAATCTTCCGAGCCTCCTCTACTAGCATGGCACAACCTGCTATAATTTGCAAACAACTTCATCTACTACCCGCAGTGGGCAAAGTTTGATTTTTAATTCCCTCCTTACCACCTCTATCCGAATTCCTAATTCTATTATTAAATCCCTACCCAACAAGTTACAATCTGCCTCTGGTACTAACAACAAGTCCCCTATTCCAACTTTGGTCTCTGATTCTATTAACACCTTCTCGATGATAGGTACTTCAAAGGGCTCCCCTTTTGCCCCTATTACAGTGGCAGTCTGCTTTGTAATTTGACATCCTTTAGGTACAAATTGGATAGTGGATCTTTCCGCCCCTGTATCGACCAGGAATTCTACCACCTGGCCATGGGGACCCACTTTTAATTTTATCAAGGGCTCTTTAGGATGTTCCGGGGTCCCCATAAGATAAAGCCCCTGACTCCCCTAATCCTCCTTAAATTCTTGCTCATCCCTTATTCGGGTTCTACACTCCCTCTTGAAATGTCCTCTCCTTCCACAGTAATAACAAGTCCTATCCCTTGTTCCTCCTTTGTTCTCCCTTCCCTCTGGTACTAACAACAAGTCCCCTATTCCGGCGCTTTGGTCGCTGATTCTCACCTTCTCCCCCCCTTTTGCCCCTATTACAGTGGCAGTCTGCTTTGTAATTTGACATCCAGACAAATTGGATAGTGGATCTTTCCAGCCTGCCAGACCAGGAATTCTACCACCTGGCCATGGGGACCCACTTTTAATTTTATCAAGGGCTCTTTAGGATGGCCAGGTCGCCTAAGATAAAGCCCCTGACTCCCCTAGCCTCCCCTCATCCCGCTCTCTCTCTCTCTCTCTCGCTCTCCCTCTGCTCTCACTTTCCACTTCTCTTCGAACATAAATTTTCTGTGCCTCCCGGAGTAGGGCTGCCAGATCCCTGTCTTGCCAGTCCTCCATCTTTTGAATTTTCTTCCGTATGTCCTCCCAAGATTTTGACACAAAATGGATTTTAAGGAGAGACTGCTCCATTTCACTATCGGGATCTATTCCCGAATATAATCGGAGGTTCCTGCGCAGTCTTTCTAACCACTCGGTGGGACTTTCATCTTTCCTTTGCATGTCATTGAATGCCTTATTAATATTTTGGCCCCTGGGCACCGATTCTCGTATGCCATCGATCAGTATAGTGCGAAAGTCCCTCATGTTAGCCCGATGTGCTGGGTTCTGGTTATCCCAGTTGGGGTTTTGAAGGGGCCATTTAGTATCTGCGGGATTTTGGGCATTCCCTGGTCGTGCATCCCATGCCCGCATCCCTGCAGTCTAATCATATTTTCTTTCTCTGTGGTAAAAGAGAATGCTCAATATGGATTGCAATTCTTCCCAGGTGTAAAAGTTTGGGCCCAAAAATTGATCGACCCTTTCTGCCACCCCCAGTGGGTCCTCAAGTAATCGCCCCATTTCCTTCTTGAAATCCCTAACATCCCCGGGGCTTAACGGGACCGAAACAAACCCAATGCCGGGCTGTGGTCCCCCCATCGGCACCTCCCTGAGAGGATATAACTTGCCCCGTGTTTGACGAGTTACCGGACCCCTGGTCTCTAATGGTTGGTCCTGATCCGAGTCTGAATCGGGGAGCCGGGGAGGGTTGGGAGGAACATAAGGAGGGGGGCGATGACTAAATCCCCTTGTTCCTTTTTCTTTTCCCTTGATTTCTGGGAGAACTTGTAAATGAATACCTCGGGCGCTCTACCCATATTTGGGCATAGCTGCTCTCCTCTGGATTGGGGGTTCCTTGCTGTTTACCCAAATGTTTAGGCGTTGCCTGACCCAATCCTCTGAAGACCCGAAAACAGGCCAGAAGACGGTTTTGGAGATTTCCTGTCCCCCCAAACTTCTACACAATAATGGATCATTTTTGCTTTACTTTTTCCCGGGCGTGCCCGCATGGTGCCTCCAATTGTCAAGCACATACCCCAATGGGCTATCCTTTAGAATGGGGGGCAGCCCAATCTCGCTTGTCGGTTTGCTCCTTCCCTGCCCCATTCTCGTCCGGAGTGCCTTCAATCAGTCCCGTTCACAGTCGCTCCCCTGTTTCGTGGCCCAGGCCCTCGCGGGCTGAGGGAACCGCACTACTAAGGGTCCGCACTCGCTGGGGAATCCGGCTGCCGGTCCCCCTCTCAGGCATACACACACTCACCGCACTCCGGGTCCCTTCCCCCGCCCAGACGGATCCCCCGCCCAGACGGATCCCCTGTATACTCACGCGTCCTGCGTCTCGCGTCTTCGTCCGGACTTTGTGCACAAACTTTGAAGGGGGAAACCCCTGGGCCCGATCCCTTCTTTGCTTCCAACTCAGTATTTTGGGTTCGTCAGATCGGAGCGAGGAGAGCCCTCCTCTGGGTCCACCCAAAGGAGTGGACACAGGGCGCCGTCTCCAGGGGAGGGGTCTCTCCGGGGTCTCCTATCCGAGTCACGGCACCAAATTGTTATAAACGAGGGACTCGTTTAATCAAAATTAATCACAATTTATTGATTAACAAGCATGGGTTGGAAGCAAACAGCGCTGGGCGGCAGGAGAGTCTGCGCTCTGCCAACTGCCGCCCAGTCCCTAGATTCGTCCCCTTTTATCTTGTAGTACTTCCGCGTTGTGTTAGTTTATCTGCGCAGTCACGTCCTGTTGCTAGGTGGTCGTACTCTGCCTCCCGGTGGTCGATTGATGAAGGCCGAACATCTTCCTCACTGTCAACTTTTGGCCTGGGGATTGCTTAAGCATAAGCTAGTTATACAACCAATCAGGTTATGTTCCATTGCGGTTAATGTGTTTATCTTTTGCGGTTACATGCAACTGTATGATTAGCCAAGCGGGTGGAACTAAGCCTTTTGCGGTTATATGCAACTGTATGATTAGCCAAGCGGGTGGAACTAAGCAAGCATATCT
>NW_022147788.1:0-8084 GCF_901933205.1 Camarhynchus parvulus
TCAAAAATTTGGGGATTTTTGGGGGATTTCTTGGAAATTTTTGTGGAATTATTTTGGAATTTATTTGGAAACTTTCGGCGATTTTTTCAGTGAATTCTTTCTTTTTGTAATGAACTTTTTAGTGATTTTTAAGTGAATTTTTATCTTTTTAAAAAGAAAACCATAGAGATTTTTAAGGGGTTTTTTGTGGATGTTTCGAGTTCCTCGATAAACAAAAATTTGGGAATTTTAAGGAATGTTTTTGAATTTTTAAAAATTTTTATTTTTTTCAATTTTTTGGTGACTTTTTGGGATTTTTTTGAAGCAGGTATCGGGTCAGGATGAAACTCCTGATGAAATCCAAATTTCAGGGTTTTTTCCTGACATTTTCGGGATTTTTAGGGAATTTTTTTCCCAATTTTTTTTGTATTTTAATCAAAATTTTTAAGGAGATTTGGGCTGTTCCATTTCCCCATAGGGGTGTCCCCAGTGTCCCCATGGACCAGTCCAAGTCACTCCAGGGGGGGATCCAGAACCTTTGGGCTGTTCCATTTTCCCATAGGGGGGGTCCCAATGTCCCCAAGTTGTCCCCAAGGTGCCACCGCCCCATTTCAGTGTCCCCAAATCCCCATGGGGGTGTCCCCAGTGTCCCCAGGGCTGTCCCCAGTGTCCCCATGGACCAGTCCAAGTCACTCCAGGGGGGGATCCAGAACCTTTGGGCCGTTCCACCTCCCCATAGGGGGGTCCCCATTGGTTTCCCGGTGTCCCCAAGGTGCCACGTCTCCAAGGTGCCACCACCCCATTTCAGTGTCCCCAAATGTTCTAATGTCCCCATGGGCCAGTCCAAGTCACTTTAGGGGGGGATCCAGAACCTTTGGGCCGTTCCACCTCCCCATAGGGGGTCCCCATTGGTTTCCCGGTGTCCCCAAGGTGCCACCAAGGTGCAATGTCCCCCAAATCCCCATTGTCCCCAGTGTCCCCAAGGGCTGTCCCCAGTGTCCCCATGGACCAGTCCAAGTCACTTTAGGGGGGGATCCTGGAGCTTTGGGCCATTCCACCTCCCCATAGGGGGGTCCCCATTGGTTTCCCGGTGTCCCCAAGGTGCCCCATTCCAAGGTGCCACCACCCCATTCCCCAGTGTCCCCAAATGTCCCCAATGTCCCCATGGACCACTCCAAGTCACTTCAGGGGGGGATCCTGAACCTTTGGGCCGTCCCACCTCCCCATAGGGGTGTCCCCATTGGTTTCCCGGTGTCCCCAAGGTGCCACCGCCCCATTTTGTGTCCCCAGATCCCCACGGGGGTGTCCCCAGTGTCCCCAGGGGTGTCCCCAGTGTCCCCATGGACCAGTCCAAGTCACTCCAGGGGGGGATCCAGAACCTTTGGGCTGTTCCATTTTCCCATAGGGGGGGTTCCCGGTGTCCCCAAGGTGTCTCCAAGGTGCCACCGCCCCATTTCAGTGTCCCCAAATGTTCCAGTGTCCCCATGGGCCACTCCAAGTCACTTCAGGGGGGGATCCTGGAGCTTTGGGCCATTCTACCTCCCCATAGGGGTGTCCCCATTGGTTTCCCAGTGTCCCCAAGGTGCCACCGCCCCGTTTCAGTGTCCCCAAATGCAGGTTCCAGGTGGCTTCACGGGGGGGTGTCCCCAGTGTCCCCATGGACCAGTCCAAGTCACTTTAGGGGGGGATCCTGAACCTTTGGGCCGTTCTACCTCCCCATAGGGGTCCCCATTGGTTTCCCGGTGTCCCCAAGGTGCCACCGCCCCGTTTTGTGTCCCCTGCCAGGTTCCAGGTGGCTGCCACGGGGGTGTGTCCCCAATGTCCCCATGGGCCAGTCCAAGTCACTTCAGGGGGGGATCCTGAACCTTTGGGCCATTCCACCTCCCCATAGGGGTGTCCCCATTGGTTTCCCAGTGTCCCCAAGGTGCCACCGCCCCATTTCAATGTCCCCAAATCCCCATGGGGGTGTCCCCAGTGTCCCCAGGGGTGTCACCAGTGTCCCCATGGACCAGTCCAAGTCACTTTAGGGGGGGATCCAGAACCTTTGGGCCGTTCCACCTCCCCATAGGGGGGTCCCCATTGGTTTCCCGGTGTCCCCAAGGTGTCTCCAAGGTGCCACCACCCCATTTCAGTGTCCCCTGGGGACAGTGTTCCAATGTCCCCATGGGCCACCCAAGTCAATGGGGAGGGGGGATTGGGGAGCTTTGGGCCATTCCACCTGGGGACAGTGGGGGTCCCCCATTGGGGACACTGTGGACACTGGGGCCACTGGGGACATTGGGGACACGTGGGACCCCAGGTTCCAGGTGGCATTGGGGCCAGACGTGGGGCTGCTGGGGACATTGGTCCCTGGGGGGCACAGACATGGGGGACCGCCCACATTGGGGACACCCTGGGGGCAGCGGCACTGGGGACAGGGACACTGGGGACAGCACCTGGGACATTGGGGGGCTGGGACATACTGTTGGGGACATTGGCGGGGCTGCACACAGTTGGGGGGGAGGACATGGGGGCTGGTGCAGTGGGGACATGGGGACATGGGGACAATGGGGACACTGGGGACAGTGGGGGCGTTGGGGGCATTGGGGACACTGGGGACAATGGGGACATTGGGGACATTAGGGACATTGGGGACACTAAGGGACATTGGGGACATTGGGGGACATTGGGGACACTGGGGACATTGGGGACATTGGGGACATGGGGGACATTGGGGGTTAGGGGACGTTGGGGGTGTTGGGGACATGGGGGACACTGGGGACATTGGGGACAGTGGGGACAGTGGGGGCGTTGGGGACACTGGGGACAGTGGGGGCATTAGGGGGACACTGGGGACATTGGGGACACTGGGGACATTTGTTGGGGAAAATTGAGATAAATGGGTTTAGGGGACATTGGGGACACTGGGGTGTTGGGGACATTGGGGACATTGGGGACACTGGGGGGACTGGGGACACTGGGGCATTGAGGAAAAAATGGGGACATTGGGGGGGAAAATTGAAAAAATGGGACACTGGGGACATTGGGGATGTTGGGGGTGTTGGGGACATTGGGGACAATGGGGACACTGGGGACATTGGGGACATTGGGGACATTGGGGTGTTGGGGACATTGGGGACATTGGGGACATTGGGACATTGGGGGACATTGGGGACACTGGGGGTGTTGGGGACATTGGGGACACTGGGGACACTGGGGACATTGGGGGTGTTGGGGACATTGGGGACACTGGGGACATTGGGGACATTGGGGGCGTCGGGGACGTTGAGGGTGTTGGGGGCATTGGGGACACTGGGGGTGTTGGGGGCGTTGGGGACATTAGGGGACACTGGGGACATTGAGGAAAAATGGGGGAAAATTGAGATAAATGGGATTGGGGATTGGGGACATTGGGGGTGTTGGGGACATTGGAGTACACTGTGGGCATTGGGGACATTGGGGACACTGGGGACATTGAGGAAAAATGGGGGAAAATTGGGAAAAAATGGGTGGAAAATTGAGAAAAATGGGATTGGGGACATTGGGGATGTTGGGGGTGTTGGGGACATTGGGGACAATGGGGACATTGGGGACATTGGGGGCGTCGGGAGCATTGGGAAAAAATGGGGGAAAATTGGGAAAAAATGGGATTGGGGACATGGGGGGCATTGGGGAAAGAATGGGGAATATTTAGTGAATTTTGGGGTAAAATTTTCGGGAATTTTTTGATTTTTTGGGGGTTTTTGGTGTCACCTCACCTGTCCCTCACTGTGAATTAATTTAAGGATTTTTTGAGTGGATTCAGGTGATTTTTGGGGCCAATTCGGTGAATTTTGGGGTAAAATCTTTGGGATTTCGGGGATTTTTTTTAGGATTTTTTTGGGGGGGTTTTCAGTGTCCCTCATTGGGACCAATTCAGTGAATTTTTGAGTGAATTTCGCTGATTTTTGGGGCCAATTCAGTGAATTTTGGGGTAAAATCTTTGGGATTTTTATTATTTTTTGGGGGTTTTGGTGTCCCTCACCTGTCCCTCACTGTGACCAATTCAGTGAATTTTTGAGTGAATTTCACTGATTTTTGGGGCCAATTTAGAGCATTTTGGGGTAAAACTTTCGGGATTTTAACATTTTTTTGGGGTTTTTGGTGTCCCTCACCTGTCCCTCACTGTGACCAATTTAGGGAATTTTTAATTCAATTTTTGGGGTCGATTTGATGAATTTTGGGGTAAAATTTTCACAATTTTGGGGTTTTTTAGGATTTTTTGGGTTTTTGGTGTCCCTCACCTGTCCCTCACTGGGACCAATTCAGTGAATTTTTGAGTGAATTTCGCTGATTTTTGGGGCCAATTCAGTGAATTTTGGGGTAAAATCTTCAAAATTTTGGGGTTTTTTGGGGGGGATTTTTTGGGTCTTTTCGGCGTCCCTCACCTGTCCCTCACTGTGACCAATTCAGTGAATTTTTGAGTGAATTTCGCTCAATTTTGGGGCCAATTTAATGAATTTTGGGGTAAAATCTCGGGGATTTTTTTGGATTTCCTGGGGGTTTTTCGGCGTCCCTCACCTGTCTGATCTCACCTGTGCCCAGGTAAGCTGCAGGCCCTGGACGTGCTGCTGCGCCGCCTCCGCGCCGGGGGGCAGCGCGTGCTCATCTTCACGCAGATGACGCGGATGCTCGACGTGCTCGAGCGCTTCCTCACCTTCCACGGGCACATCTACCTGCGCCTGGACGGCTCCACCCGCGTGGAGCAGAGACAGGTGAGACAGCCCACACACACCTGGGACACACCTGGGTGGGGTTAGACACACCTGGGTGGGGTTACATACACCTGGGATACACCTGGGATACACCTGGGATACACCTGGGGCACATCTACCTGCGCCTGGACGGCTCCACCCGCGTCAAGCAGAGACAGGTGAGACTCACACACACCTGGGACACACCTGGGTGGGGTTAGAGACACCTGGGATACACCTGGGGCACATCTACCTGCGCCTGGACGGCTCCACCCGCGTGGAGCAGAGACAGGTGAGACCCACACACACCTGGGACACACCTGGGACACACCTGGGTGGGGTTAGAGACACCTGGGACACACCTGGGTGGGGTTAGACACACCTGGGATACACCTGGGGCACATCTACCTGCGCCTGGACGGCTCCACCCGCGTGGAGCAGAGACAGGTGAGACCCACACACACCTGGGACACACCTGGGACACACCTGGGTGGGGTTAGAGACACCTGGGACACACCTGGGTGGGGTTAGACACACACCTGGGATACACCTGGGGCACATCTACCTGCACCTGGACGGCATCCCACCTGGGCGGCTCCACCCGCGTGGAGCAGAGACAGGTGAGACAGCCCACACACACCTGGGACACACCTGGGTGGGGTTAGACACACCTGGGTGGGGTTAGATACACCTGGGATACACCTGGGGCACATCTACCTGCGCCTGGATGGCTCCACCCGCGTGGAGCAGAGACAGGTGAGACCCACACACACCTGGGACACACCTGGGTGGGGTCAGACACACCTGGACACACCTGGGGCACATCTGCCTGCGCCTGGACGGCTCCACCCGCGTGGAGCAGAGACAGGTGAGACCCACACACACCTGGGACACACCTGGGTGGGGTCAGACACACCTGGGTGGGGTTAGAGACACCTGGGTGGGGTTAGAGACACCTGGGATACACCTGGGACACACCTGGGTGTGATTGGGATACACCTGGGTGGGGTCAGACACAGTTGGGTGGGGTTAGAGACACCTGGGTGGGGTTAGAGACACCTGGGACACACCTGGGTGGGGTTAGATACACCTGGGATACACCTGGGATACACCTGGGATACACCTGGGGCGCATCTACCTGCGCCTGGACGGCTCCACCCGCGTGGAGCAGAGACAGGTGAGACCCACACACACCTGGGACACACCTGGGACACACCTGGGTGGGGTTAGAGACACCTGGGACACACCTGGGACACACCTGGGTGGGGTTAGATACACCTGGGACACACCTGGGCACACCTGGGTACACCCCTGGGGGCACCTGGGGTTATGGGTGAGACACACCTGGACGTAGTAGCAGCTCCAGGTGTGTTTTGGGTGTGTCAGGTGTGCCCCGGGTATCCCAGGTGTGCCCCAGGTAGCTCAGGTGTGCCCCAGGTAGCTCAGGTGTGCCCCAGGTGTACCCCAGGTATCTCAGGTGTGCCCCAGGTGTGCCCCAGGTATCCCAGGTGTGCCCCAGGTGTGCCCCAGGTGTGCCCCAGGTATCTCAGGTGTGCCCCAGGTGTGTCCCAGGTGTGCCCCAGGTATCTCAGGTGTGCCCCGGGTATCTCAGGTGAAACCACCCTGGGACATCACCCAGGTTCATATGGGACACACCTGGGTGGGGCCCTGGTATCTCAGGCACACCTGGGTGGTATCTCAGGTGTGCCCCAGGTGTGCCCCAGGTGGGCCCTGGTATCTCAGGTAGTACCCCAGGTATCTCAGGTGTACCCCAGGTATCTCAGGTGGGACACACCTGGGTGTGCCCCAGGGATCCCAGGTGGTGCCCCAGGTGTGCCCCAGGGTGGGTGGGTACACTCTGGGGTGTGCCCCAGGTGTGCACCCAGGTGAGCAGAGACAGGTGGGTATCTCAGGTGTGCCCCAGGTACCTCAGGTTATCCCATCCCTGATAGGGTGCCCTGGCATCAGGTGTGGTGTGTGCCCTGGGTGGGTGTGCCCCAGGTGTGCCCCAGGTGTGCCCTGGGTATCTCAGGTCCATCCCAGGTGTGCCCCAGGGCCCTCCCCAGGCCCCTGGTATCCCAGCTGTGTCCCAGGTGTGCCCCAGGTATCCCCGGTGTGCCCCGGGTATCTCAGGTGTGCCCCAGGTATCTCAGGTGTGCCCCAGGTGTGTCCCAGGTGTGCCCCAGGTATCTCAGGTGTGCCCCGGGTATCTCAGGTGTGCCCCGGGTATCTCAGGTCCATCCTAGGTGTGCCCCGGGTATCTCAGGTGTACCCCAGGTATCTCAGGTGTGCCCCAGGTGTGCCCCAGGTATCCCAGGTGTGCCCCAGGTGCCCCTGGGTGGGATTGTGCCCCGTGGGTATCCTCAGGTGTACCCCAGGTATCTCAGGTGTGCCCCAGGTGTGCCCCAGGTATCCCAGGTGTGCCCCAGGTGTGCCCCAGGTGTGCCCCAGGTATCCCAGATGTGCCCCAGGTGTGCCCCAGGTATCTCAGGTGTGCCCCAGGTGTGCCCCAGGTGTGCCCCAGGTGTGCCCCAGGTATCCCAGGTGTGCCCCAGATGTGCCCCAGGTGTGCCCCAGGTATCCCAGGTGTGCCCCAGGTGTGCCCTGGGTATCTCAGGTGTGCCCCAGGTATCTCAGGTGTGTCTCAGGTGTGCCCCAGGTATCTCAGGTGTGCCCCAGGAGTACCCCAGGTATCTCAGGTGTGCCCCAGGTGTGCCCCAGGTGTACCCCAGGTATCTCAGGAGTACCCCAGGTATCCCAGGTGTGCCCCAGGTGTGCCCCAGGTATCTCAGGCGTGCCCCAGGCGCGCCCCAGGTGCCCTCACCTGCCCGCTCACCTGCGCAGGCCCTCATGGAGCGCTTCAATGCCGACAAGCGCATCTTCTGCTTCATCCTCTCGACGCGCTCGGGCGGCGTCGGCGTCAACCTGGCCGGGGCCGACACCGTGGTGTTCTACGACTCGGACTGGAACCCCACCATGGACGCGCAGGCGCAGGACAGGTGCTTACTGAAGATCGGCCAGACCGGACGCCCACATCTACAGGTGAGTGCACCCTGGGCAGGTGGGGGCACACCTGAGGGGTCTGGTGAAGGTTTGGAGTTGATACATGCAGGTATGGAGGAGTTATGGACTCACCTGTAGCACCTGGAGCTCACCTGTGCAGGTATTTGGGATTTGGGAGCTCACCTGGGCAGGTGTTTGGGAGTCAGGAGCTCACCTGGGCAGGTGTTTGGGTACCTGGGCAGGTGTTTGGGTACCTGGGCAGCCCCAGCACAGGTGCCACCGCAGATGGGCCACACCCAACGCGCCCACATCTACAGGTGAGCAGGTGGGCAGACCTGTGGGGGCACACCTGAGGGGGTCTGTGAAGGTTTGGAGTTCATACGCTCAGGT